>NW_027403408.1:0-2880 GCF_003265705.2 Callorhinus ursinus
CACAAACCCCCATCCACACACGTGCACACACACAGTCACATACAGACACAGAGACACACGCACACACTCACACAGACACACACACGCACATACTCTCACACACAGACACATACACTCACACACACACGCACACTCACACAGACACTCCCCCCATACACACACACACACATGCACAAACACACTCACACACAGACACAGACACAGACACAGTCACAGACACAGACATACACACAGGGAGGGCACCTGGAGCTACACAGGGCAGATTGGAGCAAGTGGGGCTGGGTGGACGGGTCTGGGCCTCCTAGTGTTACCCTGCCTCTCTTGACCCAGGTTCCCAACTGTCCCTGAGTGTTGGACTTGGAAACGCTTGAACGTGGCCACTCCTCCAGGGGTAGGTGTGGGACAGGTGCACCAGGCACACAGGCCTCCCAACCGAGAAGGCTAGCCAGGTATGTCATGGCCAGGTGTGCAAAGGGATCTGGCACAGAGGTCCTGTCCCTGGCTGCAGCCCTGGCTGGAGTCAGAGGGGCGGGATGGAGGCCGGGGAGAAGGGGCCCACGAGCAGGATGCCCGAGTGTGAAGGGGGTCGTTATTGTAATGAGGGACCCCATGGGCATTCAGGGATTTCAGCCCTTTTTAGACATGAGCAGTGGCCTCGGGACTCGGCTCCTGCCCCATCCTTCACTCTCCATAAGGGCCTGCATCCTCCTCAGCCCAGTCCTGGTCCACAGCCAGTCCTCCCTCCAGTCCCAGGAAATCCAGGGGCTCAGGGGGCTGCAAAATGATTACACGTTGGAACGGCGCCATTCCTTTGGGGCCTGGTTCCGGGTCCTGCAGCCCCAGAGTGAGGAGGGGTGAGTCCAGGCAGGAGCGGAGAGAGGGCAGAGTGGTCTCTCTCTGGGGGCCATGGCTCCCTGGTCAGTGCAGGCCCTGTTGTGTGCTGGCCCCTAAGACACCCAGATCCCAGCTCCCAGGCAGGCTCCGGGAGGAAGTCCAGAGTGTGGCTCCTGCTAGCTCAGACGTGTCACACTTTCCTGTAGCTACAGCCTGTTCCACCAGCTGGACTCCTCCTCCTAGTCAGGCAGCTCACCTTCAGCGTCAAGAACAGGCCATCATGAAAGTCAGGGGCCAGTACATGGCTGGTCAAGCAGGGGAGGGCTCACTTTCAACTCAGGGAGTCTCTGAGTGGTCTAGCAGGGGCTCTGAAGGGCTGGCTTTCAAGCTTCTCTGCTGACCAGCTCTGGGACCGAAGCCATTTACCTCCCCTCTCAGGGCCTCGCTCTCCTCCTCTGTGCAATGGGGTGATGCTGAATGATCCCTCCCATGGCAGGAACATGTGGAGTGCTGGTGATTGACGTAAGCTGGGCACAGAGCCTGGACTTTCCTTGGGGTTCCCCAAGACCACGTAAGAGGGGAGGAGGCTGCCCCCAAACAGTACATTGAAATTCTGCTGCTGTTAGAACCTGAGCATTGGGGTTTGGTTATTTCACTTGCTGGGCTGACGAGACACACTTGCTCTCCTTGACTCCTTCTCGGATGATGAGCTCTTGCAGGTCCCGGGCATCCTGGACCTGGGGAGGGGAGAGGGGCCAGTCCCCTCCCTGGCTCCTGAAGGAGACCTGTCCTCCCAAAGACAGGATGGTTTCGGGTCGTGATCCTGGGCTAGTGTTGGAGACAGCCCCTCACTTCTTCTGACTCTGGGGCTGAGTGGGTCTTTTTCAGGCATAGCAACACCCACTGAAAGCTGGGGCTTCAGAAAGAACACATTCCTGGACCCAGTCCTGCCCCAGGACGGGGGCTGCCTTCCCCAGCTCGGTGTGAGTTGAGGCCGTGGGTTGGGGGAGCGTCAGGCTCAGGGATTGCGGACTGGGCACATTGAACTTGTGGTTCATTGGGATGGACTGGCACAGTTCTCCTGCTCTGAATGCTTAACGGAGTTCCCAATGGCATGTTTTCCTTTTTACGGCAGGCAGAATCTTCTGGTACTGGTCAGGTGTCCCAAAGCCCTGGGGCTTTGGAGCCAGGCTTTAGGGACCGAGCGCTCAGACGCCAACCTAGGGTTAGGCTTAGGGCTTAGGGGCATGAGAAGGCGGATGTGCCGGCGCTGTGATGAGACTCCTCTGGTCAGAGTTGAAGCCATGGGTCAGGGGGGAATGTCAGGCTCAGGGATTGCAGCCTAGACATATTGAACTTGGGGTTCGTTGGGATGGATGGGCACAGTTCTCCTGCTCGGAAGGCTTACCGGAGTTCCCAATGGTACGTTTTCCTTTTTAGTGGCAGGCTGAGTCCTCTGGCAATGGTTAGGTGTCCCAGATCCCTGGGCCTTTGGAGCCAGGTTCTGGGGACAGAGCGCTCAGAAGCCAACCTAGGGTTAGGCTTATGGCTTAGGGGCATGACAGGAGCTTCCCTGGGTCTGAATTGAGGCCGTGGGTCAGGTTGAGTGTCAGGCACAGGATTGGCCGCCAGAGGGCGCCAAATTTGTGCATTGGCTGGGATGGGCATTCAGAGTTCTCGTGTTCTGAACACTCTCAGGAGTTCCAAGTAGTGTTTTTGAATTCTTTTTGGCAAGCTGAGTCCTCTGGTTTTGCTTAGCTATTGCCATCCCTGGGGCTTTGAAGCCAGGCTTCTTGGGACAGAAGCTTAGAAGCTAACCTAGAGATAGGCTTATGGCCTAGGGTCGTTTCAGGCCTGATCTGCCCACGCTGGGGCAAGCTCTGGGGCGCAGGGGATCTGAGTTAGGGCGTGGGTGGGGGTGAGAGTCAGGTAAGGGTTTGCAGGCAGGGGGCCCTTGAAAGTGGCATTTCACGGGGATGCGCACGCAGCGTTCTACTGGGAAACCGTTGCCGCAGTTTCCCAATGGTGCAGTTTCCTTCTGGGAGA
>NW_027403409.1:0-821 GCF_003265705.2 Callorhinus ursinus
TTGATAAACCCCTGGCCAGACTGATCAAAAAGAAAAGAGAAATGACCCAAATCAACAAAATCATGAATGAAAGAGGAGAGATCACAACCAACACCAAAGAAATACAAACAATTATAAGAACATATTATGAGCAACTCTATGCCAGCAAATTAGATAACCTGGAAGAAATGGGTGCATTCCTAGAGAAGTATCAACTACCAAAATTGAACCAGGAAGAAATAGAAAACCTGAACAGACCTATAACCACTAAGGAAATTGGAACAGTCATCAAAAATCTCCCAAGAAACAAAAGCCCAGGGCCAGATGGCTTCCCAGGGGAATTCTATCAGACATTTCAAGAAGAATTAATACCTATTCTCCTGAAACTGTTCCAAAAAATAGAAATGGAAGGGAAACTTCCAAACTCATTTTATGAGGCCAGCATTACCTTGATCCCAAAACCAGACAAAGACCCCATCAAAAAAGAGAATTACAGACCAATATCCTTGATGAACATGGATGCAAAAATTCTCACCAAAATACTAGCCAATAGGATCCAACAGTACATTAAAAGGATTATTCACCATGACCAAGTGGGATTTATTCCTGGGCTGCAAGGCTGGTTCAACATCCGCAAATCAATCAACGTGATACAATACATTAACAAAAGAAAGAGCAAGAATCATATGATCCTCTCAATAGATGCAGAAAAAGCTTTTGACAAAGTACAACATCCTTTCTTGATCAAAACTCTTCAGAGTATAGGGATAGAGGGTACATACCTCAATATCATAAAAGCCATCTATGAAAAACCTACAGCGAATATCATTCCCAATGGGGAA
>NW_027403409.1:921-2880 GCF_003265705.2 Callorhinus ursinus
TATGAAAAACCTACAGCGAGTATCATTCTCAATGGGGAAAGGCTGAGAGCCTTTCCCCTAAGGTCAGGAACGCGGCAGGGATGTCCACTCTCACCACTGCTATTCAACATAGTATTAGAAGTCCTAGCCACAGCAATCAGACAACAAAAAGAAATCAAAGGCATCCAAATCGGCAAAGAGGAAGTCAAACTCTCACTCTTTGCAGATGATATGCTACTGTATGTGGAAAACCCAAAAGACTCCACCCCAAAACTGCTAGAACTCATACAGGAATTCAGTAAAATAGCAGGCTATAAAATCAATGCACAGAAATCAGTGGCATTCCTATACAACAACAACAAGACAGAAGAGAGACAAATCAAGGAGTCGATCCCATTTACAATTGCACCCAAAACCATTAGATACCTAGGAATAAATCTAACCAAAGAGGCAAAGGATCTGTACTCAGAAAATTATAAAATACTCATGAAAGAAATTGAAGAAGACACAAAGAAATGGAAAAACGTTCCATGCGCATGGATTGGGAGAATCAACATTGTGAAGATGTCAATGCTACCTAGAACAATCTACACATTCAATGCAATCCCCATCAAAATACCATCCACTTTTTTCAAAGAAATGGAACAAATAATCCTAAAATTTGTATGGAACCAGAAGAGACCCAGAATAGCCAGAGGAATACTGAAAAAGAAAAGCAAAGCTGGCGACATCACAATTCCGGACTTCCAGCTCTATTACAAAGCTGTCATCATCAAGACAGTATGGTACTGGCAGAAATACAGACACATAGATCAATGGAACAGAATCGAGAGCCCAGAAATGGACCCTCAACTCTATGGTCAACTTATTTTTGACAAAGCAGGAAAGAATGTCCAATTACAAAAAGACAGTCTCTTCAACAAATGGTGTTGGGAAAATTGGACAGCCACATGCAGAAGAATGAAACTGGACCATTTCCTTACACCGCACACAAAAATAGACTCCAAATGGTTGAAAGACCTAAACGTGAGACAGGAGTCCATCAAAATCCTAAAGGAGAACACAGGTAGCAACCTTTTCGACCTTAGCCACAGCAACTTCTTCCTAGAAACATCGCCAAAGGCACGGGAAGACAGGGAAAAATGAACTATTGGGATTTCATCAAGATAAAAAGCTTTGCACAGCAAAAGAAACAGTCCACAAAACCAAAAGACAACCGACAGAATGGGAGAAAATATTTGCAAATGACATATCAGATAAAGGGCTAGTATCCAAAATCTATAAAGAACTTATCAAACTCAACACCCAAAGAACAAATAATCCAATCAAGAAATGGGCAGAAGACATGAACAGACATTTCTCCAAAGAAGACATCCAAATGGCCAACAGGCACATGAAAAAGTGCTCAACATCGCTTGGCATCAGGGAAATCCAAATCAAAACCTCCATGAGATACCACCTCACACCCGTCAGAATGGCTAAAATTAAAAATTCAGGGAACGACAGATGTTGGCGGGGATATGGAAAAAGGGGAACCCTCCTACACTGTTGGTGGGAATGCAAGCTGGTGCAACCACTCTGGAAAACAGTATGGAGGTTCCTCAAACAGTTGAAATTAGAGCTACCGTTTGATCCAGCAATTGCACTACTGGGTATTTACCACAAAGATACAAATGTAGGGACCCGAAGGGGTACGTGTACCCCAATGTTTATAGCAGCAATGTCCACAATAGCCAAACTGTTGAAAGAGCCAAGATGCCCATCGACAGATGAATGGATAAAGAAGATATGGTATATATACACAATGGAATATTATGCAGCCATCAAAAGGAATGAGATCTTGCCATTTGCAACGACGTGGATGGAACTGGAGGTTGTGCTGAGTGAAATAAGTCAATCAGAGAAAGACATGTATCACATGACCTCACTGATATGAGGAATTCTTAATCTCAGGAAACAAACTGAGTGTTACTGGAGTGG
>NW_027403410.1:0-2878 GCF_003265705.2 Callorhinus ursinus
TTCAATTTCTTTCCTGAGTATTTTATAGTTTTCTGAGTACAGATCCTTTGCCTCTTTGGTTAAATTTATTCCTAGGTATCTTATGGTTTTGGGTGCAATTGTGAATGGGATCGACTCCTTGATTTGTCTCTCTTCTGTCTTGTTGTTGGTGTATAGGAATGCCACTGATTTCTGTGCATTGATTTTATAGCCTGCTACTTGACTGAATTCCTGTATGAGTTCTAGCAGTTTTGGGGTGGAGTCTTTTGGGTTTTCCACATACAGTATCATATCATCTGCAAAGAGTGAGAGTTTGACTTCCTCTTTGCCGATTTGGATGCCTTTGATTTCTTTTTGTTGTCTGATTGCTGTGGCTAGGACTTCTAATACTATGTTGAATAGCAGTGGTGACAGTGGACATCCCTGCCGCGTTCCTGACCTTAGGGGAAAAGCTCTCAGCTTTTCTCCATTGAGAATGATATTCGATGTAGGTTTTTCGTAGATGGCTTTTATGATATTGAGGTATGTACCCTCTATCCCTATACTCTGAAGAGTTTTGATCAAGAAAGGATGCTGTACTTTGTCAAATGCTTTTTCTGCATCTATTGAGAGGATCATATGATTCTTGTTCTTTCTTTTGTTAATGTATTGTATCACGTTGATTGATTTGCGGATGTTGTACCAACCTTGCAGCCCAGGGATAAATCCCACTTGGTCGTGAATAATCCTTTTAATGTACTGTTGGATCCTATTGGCTAGTATTTTGGTGAGAATTTTTGCATCCATGTTCATCAAGGATATTAGTCTGTAATTCTCCTTTTTGATGGGGTCTTTGTCTGGTTTTAGGATCAAGGTAGTGGTGGCCTCATAAAATGAATTTGGAAGTTTTCCTTCCATTTCTATTTTTTGGAACAGTTTCAGGAGAATAGGTATTAATTCTTCTTTAAATGTCTGATAGAATTCCCCTGGGAAGCCATCTGGCCCTGGGCTTTTGTTTCTTGGGAGATTTTTGATGACTGCTTCAATTTCCTTAGTGGTTATAGGTCTGTTCAGGTTTTCTATTTCTTCCTGCTTCAATTTTGGTAGTTGATACATCTCTAGGAATGCACCCATTTCTTCCAGGTTATCTAATTTGCTGGCATAGAGTTGCTCATAATATGTTCTTATAATTGTTTGTATTTCTTTGGTGTTGGTTGTGATCTCTCCTCTTTCATTCATGATTTTGTTGATTTGGGTCCTTTCTCTTTTCTTTTTGATCAGTATGGCCAGGGGTTTATCAATCTTGTTAATTCTTTCAAAGAACCAGCTCCTAGTTTCGTTGATCTGTTCTACTGTTCTTTTGGTATCTAGTTCATTGATTTCTGCTCTGATCTTTATTATTTCTCTTCTCCTGCTGGGTTTAGGCTTTATTTGCTGTTCTTTCTCCAGCTCCTTTAGGTGTGGGGTTAGGTTGTGTATTTGAGACCTTTCTTGTTTCTTGAGAAAGGCTTGTATTGCTATATACTTTCCTCTCAGGACTGCCTTTGCTGTATCCCAAAGATTTTGGACAGTTGTGTTTTCATTTTCATTGGTTTCCATGAATTTTTTTAATTCTTCTTTAATTTCCTGGTTGACCCATTCATTCTTTAGTAGGATGCTCTTTAGCCTCCATGTATTTGAGTTCTTTCTGATTTTCCTCTTGTGACTGAGTTCTAGTTTCAAAGCATTGTGGTCTGAAAATATAAAGGGAATGATCCCAATCTTTTGGTACTGGTTGAGACCTGATTTGTGATCTAGGATGTGATCAATTCTGGAGAATGTTCCATGGGCACTAGAGAAGAATGTGTATTCCGTTGCTTTGGGATGGAATGTTCTGAATATGTCTGTGAAGTCCATTTGGTCCAGTGTGTCATTTAAAGTCTTTATTTACTTGTTGATCTTTTGCTTAGATGATCTGTCCATTTCAGTCAGGGGGGTGTTAAAATCCCCCACTATTATTGTATTGTTGTTAATGTGTTTCTTTGCTTTTGTTATTAATTGCCTTATATAATTGGCTGCTCCCATGTTCAGGGCATAGATATTTACAATTGTTAGATCTTCTTGTTGGATAGACCCTTTAAGTAGGATATAGTGTCCTTCCTCATCTCTTATTACAGTCTTTGTTTTAAAATCTAGTTTGTCTGATATAAGAATTGCCACCCCAGCTTTCTTTTGGTGTCCATTAGCATGGTAAATGGTTTTCCACCCCCTCACTTTCAATCTGGGGGTATTTTTGGGTCTAAGATGAGTCTCTTGCAGACAGCATATTGATGGGTCTTGTTTTTTAATCCAATCTGATAGCCTGTGTCTTTTGATTGGGGCATTGAGCCCATTTACATTCAGGGTAACTATTGAAAGGTATGAATTTAGTGCCATTGTATTACCTGTAAGGTGACTGTTAACTGTCTGTTGTCTGTGTTCGTTTCTGCTCTTTGCTGCTTTTGGGTTCTCTCTTTGCTTAGAGGACCCCTCTCAATATTTCTTGGAGGGGTGGTTTCGTGTTTGCAAATTCCTTTAGTTTTTGTTTTTTCTGGAAGCTTTTTATCTCTCCTTCTATTTTCAGTGATAGCCTAGCTGGATATAGTATCCTTGGCTGCATATTTTTCTCGTTTAGTGCTCTGAAGATATCTTGCCAGTCCTTTCTGGCCTGCCAGGTCTCTGTGGATAGGTTCGTTGCCAATCTAATATTTTTACCATTGTAGGTTACATGTCTCTTCTCCCGAGCTGCTTTCAGGATTTTCTCTTTGTCTCTGAGACTCGTAAGTTTTACTATTAGATGTCGGGGTGTTGACCTATTATTATTGATTTTGAGAGGGGTTCTCTGTGCCTCCTGGATTTTGATGCCTGTTTCCTTCCTCACATTAGGGAAGTTCTCTGCTAT
>NW_027403411.1:0-2877 GCF_003265705.2 Callorhinus ursinus
GTGTCAATGCTGAGCAACCATCTTTAAAAAGAACAATTGAGGGAAAATGTTTTCTCTCTGGTTATAAACAGATATTGCCTTTTGGGGCTGGGAGCAGCCCTGTAGCAGCCATGGAGCCAGAACAGGCGCTGGCCGTGTCTTCCCTCCCAGTCCTTACACCGCACCGCGGCCATGGGGCTTCAGGGTCAGGGTGCGCCGAGCCACCTCTCAGAACCCCCAGTGCCCTCACCAACAGAGGCCTTGGCCGTGACCACTAGCTCGGCCTCCAGGAGCGTGGAGTACTCTGGGCTATATAAGGTTCCTGCCTTTGTTTTAAATGGCTATTTCTGGGCACCTGGGGGGCTCAGTTGGTTAAGTGACAGCCTTCGGCTCAGGTCATAATCCTGGAGTCCCAGGTTCAAGTTCTCCCTCTGACCCTCTTCCCTCTCGTGCTCTCTGTCTCTCATTTCCTCTCTCTCAAATAAGTAAATAAAATCTTTAAAAAAAATAAATGGCTATTTCTGTGCTGGTGTTTGTGAAATGTGGGCACTCGCTCTGTCTGGATTCGCTCTGTCTGGATACACGTCCCCTTGGGATTCCTCAGTGCCCACCAGTGGGTTTGCATTTGTGCACTTTCTCTGGACCATCTGCGTGCACTTTGTCTTAGCAAGCACTTACTGAGCTCAGTCACCCAACAAGGGGCAGAGCATGAGAGCGAGAACTAAGATACAGGCTCCCTGCTCCTGGGCCCTCCAGGGATTCGTGATGGCCCCAACGTCCTGACTCACTTCCTTTGTATTGTGGTATAATGGACATACAGCTGATACCATGAAACGCGTTTCAGTGGCAATAAGTATATTCCCTGTTCTGCACCAGCTACCTCCATCCATCGCCACAATGTTTTCATCATCCCAAACTGAACCTTTAACCAGGAGACCCTAAGCCCCCATTCCCCTTCCCCAGCCCTGGCACCCAGCAGCTCTTTCCACATCTGTGAATTGGAGTGCTCTCCGTCCCTCACAAGTGGGGTCTTCCAGTGTCGGTCCCTTAGGGACTGGCTTATTTCCCATGGCATAATGGCCTCAAGGTCTGTCCCTGTGAGCCTGAACCTGACCCACTTTCCCCCCAAAAGAGTGTCTCGGCCGTCTCCTGTCTGAGCCGAACCTCCTCAGTCCCCTCTGCTCCCCTCACCTTCCTCCTCAGCCTGAAGATGGTCCCAGCCAGTCTGCAGCTTTGAAGACCTGTTCAGGCCGGATTCCAGGCACATACCCCGGGGGACTCGGGCCTCACCTATACCCCATCTGTCCACGTCAGGTGCCTGCCCCCCTCCCCCAGCTGACCACCTGCACCTCCCGCAGGTGACCCCATCTCAGGAGAGGGAAACACCAAGTCCAAACCCTTGGAGCCCTCTGGGAATTCCTGCTTGCTACCAACTTTCCCAGTAGTGAAGTGGCTACTGGAGGATATTCAATGTCCAAAACATTTAAAGGCATACGTGAGTCTCTCTGCCTAAGGCAATGGATAACAGTTGGGGCAAATAGAAACCAAGCAGAATCACCGGGAGAAAGGTTGATGAATGAGGAGCTTTAGGGAAGAAGGGTCTGGAAGCTCTGACTGCCCCTACCTGACCTTCAGATGCTCCTCAGTTACTCCTGTGCCTCTCGTATCTTCCTGGAACCCTGACATGGCTGTTTTCAGACAGCTCTTCCAGCAGTACCCTCAGTTTCTGGGAGGCATATTTGCTGGAATCCACAGTGTGTCTTGCTGCCCCACCGGGATTGCTTTTTGAAGGTGCATCGTCCAGGCCATCTGAGGACCCAAGACTGTGGGTCTGTGACCTGGAGGAATTTTGAGCAGAACTGGTGGGATGGGAGGGCTGCAATGCCCAGAGGGAGATTTCCAGAAAGCCGACCTGGGTCCCTGGGATCCTACCATTTTGAATCAAAGCCCTGAGATCTTTAAAATGCCAGCAACGTTATAGCATGGGCCACAAAAGCAAATGTCCCTGTGCACGCAACACCACCTAAACTATTGGCCATTTCTTTTTACTTGAGCTGAGCACAAAGGATTGGGAGTTGGGGCTTGAGGAGGGTCCTGGGCCAGACTTTTTATCTGGGGGATGAAGGCCATCCAGACAAGCTTGTGCTGAGCCTGAGGAGGGTGTCTGTGTGGAGACCCAAGCTGCAGGCACTGCTCTCCACGGATGCCCCCTCAGCCTGCCCCAGTGCACCTGCTGCTTGGGGAGGGCCTGTCCCCTCCTCTCTGCCTGAGGGCTCTCTCCTGCATCAGGTGCCTCCTCCCCTGCCAGCCACTGCCATCCTGCAGCCTGGGAGGGTGGCTACCCCAAGTTCCTCCAGCTGCTGGGGGAGGACCTGCGCCCTCTTCTCTGCCTGAGGGCTCTCTCCTGCATCAGGTGCACCTCCTCTCCTGCCAGTCACTGTCAGCCTACAGATTTGGAGGGTGGCTACCCTGACAACCTCCATCCCTGGGGACAGAGCTGCTCTGGGTGAGATGTGGTCTCTCAGCAGGCCTGAGCGTCAAGTCCCCACAGTGCTCACTCTCCTCCTGCAGGCACACTGTGACATGTCCTCCCTCAGTCTCCCTGGGCCCAAGTCTTCCTCTGCTCACTGACCATCCTTGACCCAGACTCCACATGCTGGGACTGGGAGCAGGTTTTCTGGACATTCTGGAGTCTTGCTTCCATGCCCGTGACATGGGAATAATCCGGCCTCACAGACTGCTTAGAGGAGACCCAGTGCAGGAAGAAGCAGGCCACTGCAAGGGAGATGGCAAGTGACCCCAGAAGGAGCACACAGTCCTTGCAAAAAGCACCGGGCTCATGGGACCCAGCGTGGGATGTGGGCATCAGGCCAGGGAGCACAGGGAGTCCTGGTGGGG
>NW_027403412.1:0-2877 GCF_003265705.2 Callorhinus ursinus
GTGTCAATGCTGAGCAACCATCTTTAAAAAGAACAATTGAGGGAAAATGTTTTCTCTCTGGTTATAAACAGATATTGCCTTTTGGGGCTGGGAGCAGCCCTGTAGCAGCCATGGAGCCAGAACAGGCGCTGGCCGTGTCTTCCCTCCCAGTCCTTACACCGCACCGCGGCCATGGGGCTTCAGGGTCAGGGTGCGCCGAGCCACCTCTCAGAACCCCCAGTGCCCTCACCAACAGAGGCCTTGGCCGTGACCACTAGCTCGGCCTCCAGGAGCGTGGAGTACTCTGGGCTATATAAGGTTCCTGCCTTTGTTTTAAATGGCTATTTCTGGGCACCTGGGGGGCTCAGTTGGTTAAGTGACAGCCTTCGGCTCAGGTCATAATCCTGGAGTCCCAGGTTCAAGTTCTCCCTCTGACCCTCTTCCCTCTCGTGCTCTCTGTCTCTCATTTCCTCTCTCTCAAATAAGTAAATAAAATCTTTAAAAAAAATAAATGGCTATTTCTGTGCTGGTGTTTGTGAAATGTGGGCACTCGCTCTGTCTGGATTCGCTCTGTCTGGATACACGTCCCCTTGGGATTCCTCAGTGCCCACCAGTGGGTTTGCATTTGTGCACTTTCTCTGGACCATCTGCGTGCACTTTGTCTTAGCAAGCACTTACTGAGCTCAGTCACCCAACAAGGGGCAGAGCATGAGAGCGAGAACTAAGATACAGGCTCCCTGCTCCTGGGCCCTCCAGGGATTCGTGATGGCCCCAACGTCCTGACTCACTTCCTTTGTATTGTGGTATAATGGACATACAGCTGATACCATGAAACGCGTTTCAGTGGCAATAAGTATATTCCCTGTTCTGCACCAGCTACCTCCATCCATCGCCACAATGTTTTCATCATCCCAAACTGAACCTTTAACCAGGAGACCCTAAGCCCCCATTCCCCTTCCCCAGCCCTGGCACCCAGCAGCTCTTTCCACATCTGTGAATTGGAGTGCTCTCCGTCCCTCACAAGTGGGGTCTTCCAGTGTCGGTCCCTTAGGGACTGGCTTATTTCCCATGGCATAATGGCCTCAAGGTCTGTCCCTGTGAGCCTGAACCTGACCCACTTTCCCCCCAAAAGAGTGTCTCGGCCGTCTCCTGTCTGAGCCGAACCTCCTCAGTCCCCTCTGCTCCCCTCACCTTCCTCCTCAGCCTGAAGATGGTCCCAGCCAGTCTGCAGCTTTGAAGACCTGTTCAGGCCGGATTCCAGGCACATACCCCGGGGGACTCGGGCCTCACCTATACCCCATCTGTCCACGTCAGGTGCCTGCCCCCCTCCCCCAGCTGACCACCTGCACCTCCCGCAGGTGACCCCATCTCAGGAGAGGGAAACACCAAGTCCAAACCCTTGGAGCCCTCTGGGAATTCCTGCTTGCTACCAACTTTCCCAGTAGTGAAGTGGCTACTGGAGGATATTCAATGTCCAAAACATTTAAAGGCATACGTGAGTCTCTCTGCCTAAGGCAATGGATAACAGTTGGGGCAAATAGAAACCAAGCAGAATCACCGGGAGAAAGGTTGATGAATGAGGAGCTTTAGGGAAGAAGGGTCTGGAAGCTCTGACTGCCCCTACCTGACCTTCAGATGCTCCTCAGTTACTCCTGTGCCTCTCGTATCTTCCTGGAACCCTGACATGGCTGTTTTCAGACAGCTCTTCCAGCAGTACCCTCAGTTTCTGGGAGGCATATTTGCTGGAATCCACAGTGTGTCTTGCTGCCCCACCGGGATTGCTTTTTGAAGGTGCATCGTCCAGGCCATCTGAGGACCCAAGACTGTGGGTCTGTGACCTGGAGGAATTTTGAGCAGAACTGGTGGGATGGGAGGGCTGCAATGCCCAGAGGGAGATTTCCAGAAAGCCGACCTGGGTCCCTGGGATCCTACCATTTTGAATCAAAGCCCTGAGATCTTTAAAATGCCAGCAACGTTATAGCATGGGCCACAAAAGCAAATGTCCCTGTGCACGCAACACCACCTAAACTATTGGCCATTTCTTTTTACTTGAGCTGAGCACAAAGGATTGGGAGTTGGGGCTTGAGGAGGGTCCTGGGCCAGACTTTTTATCTGGGGGATGAAGGCCATCCAGACAAGCTTGTGCTGAGCCTGAGGAGGGTGTCTGTGTGGAGACCCAAGCTGCAGGCACTGCTCTCCACGGATGCCCCCTCAGCCTGCCCCAGTGCACCTGCTGCTTGGGGAGGGCCTGTCCCCTCCTCTCTGCCTGAGGGCTCTCTCCTGCATCAGGTGCCTCCTCCCCTGCCAGCCACTGCCATCCTGCAGCCTGGGAGGGTGGCTACCCCAAGTTCCTCCAGCTGCTGGGGGAGGACCTGCGCCCTCTTCTCTGCCTGAGGGCTCTCTCCTGCATCAGGTGCACCTCCTCTCCTGCCAGTCACTGTCAGCCTACAGATTTGGAGGGTGGCTACCCTGACAACCTCCATCCCTGGGGACAGAGCTGCTCTGGGTGAGATGTGGTCTCTCAGCAGGCCTGAGCGTCAAGTCCCCACAGTGCTCACTCTCCTCCTGCAGGCACACTGTGACATGTCCTCCCTCAGTCTCCCTGGGCCCAAGTCTTCCTCTGCTCACTGACCATCCTTGACCCAGACTCCACATGCTGGGACTGGGAGCAGGTTTTCTGGACATTCTGGAGTCTTGCTTCCATGCCCGTGACATGGGAATAATCCGGCCTCACAGACTGCTTAGAGGAGACCCAGTGCAGGAAGAAGCAGGCCACTGCAAGGGAGATGGCAAGTGACCCCAGAAGGAGCACACAGTCCTTGCAAAAAGCACCGGGCTCATGGGACCCAGCGTGGGATGTGGGCATCAGGCCAGGGAGCACAGGGAGTCCTGGTGGGG
>NW_027403413.1:0-2877 GCF_003265705.2 Callorhinus ursinus
GTACTTATCCTTTCAATTTTGGGGGTATCTAGGAGTATAAT
The DNA here is from genome assembly GCF_003265705.2 of Callorhinus ursinus. Taxonomy (NCBI): domain Eukaryota; kingdom Metazoa; phylum Chordata; class Mammalia; order Carnivora; family Otariidae; genus Callorhinus; species Callorhinus ursinus. The sequence continues at coordinate 42 of NW_027403413.1, forward strand.
TGTTGATATATATGGTAATTCTACTTTGATCTATTTGGGTAAATGTCAAAATATTTTATACGTAGCCTGCACCATTTTTCACAAGCAAGGTGTAAGGGTTTCAGTTTCTCAACATCCTTTCCATAATTTATTTTAGTTTTCTTGATTATACTGATTCCGTTGTGTGTAAAAGGACATCTAACTGGTTTAAATCTTCATTTCCATAAAGACTAAGGATGTTTAACATCTATTCATGTGCTATTCACCATTTGTATGATTTCTTTGGAGAAAGGTCCATCCAAGTCTTTTGTCTGTTTTAAAAAATGGGTTGTCTTTCTGCTGAGGAGTTGTAAAAGCTCTTTACATATTCTGGGCAACAGACTCTTATTAGATACATAATGTACAAATATTTTCTTCCATTCGGCGGGCTATCTGTTCACGTTCCAGATAGTATCTTATGATGTACAAAGATTTTTATTTTTATTTTTTTACATTTCTTTTTTAAGAGTGAGTGAGTGTGCGAGTGGTCAGGGGCAGAGGGAGAAGGAGAGAGAATCTTAAGCAGGCCCCACACTCAGTGTGGAGCCTGACGTGGGCTCAAACTCATGACCCCGAGATCATGATCTGAGCCAAAATTAAGAGTCAGACGCTTAACCAACTGAGCCACCCAGGCACCCAGAACAGATTTTTAATTTTGAGGATATTATTTTATCTATTTTTTCTTTGCTTTCTTACGCTTTGGTGTCAGATCTAATAGCATTGCTAGATCCAAGGTTATGAAGATTTATCCCCATTTATTTCTTCTAGAGTTTATAGTGTTACCTCTTACATTTAAGCCTTTAATGTATTTTGAGTTAATGTTTATATGTGGTGTGAGGTAAGGGTCCAGTTTCATTCCTCTGTACATGGATAGCCAATTGTCTAGCACCATTTGTTGAAAAGACCCTTCTCTCCCCCAGTGTAATGTTGCCCACCCTTGTCAAAATTCAGTGGACCATAGATGAAGGGGTTTATTTCTGGGCTCTCAGTTAAATCCCACTAATCTCTATGCATATCTTTTTAAAAAATTATTTTATTTCTTTATTTTTAAAAATGTTGTAAATTTAAAGTCAATGTATTATTTGTTTCAGGGCGAATGCATACCTTTATGACAGTATCAAAATGTTTTATTTACTGTTGCTTTGTATTAATATTTGAAATTTGGAAGAATGACCTTTCACCTTTGATTTTCTTTTTCAAGATTATATTGGCTATTTTGTGGTCCCTTGAAACTCCATTTGACTGTTAGGATTAGCTTGTGCAGTTCTTTCCAAAGGCGTTTGTGAATTTTCTTGGGAACACATTGAATTTCCACATTGCATTGTGTACTATTGCCATCTTATCGATAGTATGTCTTTTCATCGCCATGGAGTCCTCAGATTTATTTAGGTTTCCCTTTCTTTCAGCAATGTTTTGTTATTTTCAGTGTTCAAGGCTTGCATCTTGATTACATCTGTTCCTAAGTATTTTGCCAATGTTAATGTTCCCTAAAATGGAAATGTTTTCTTAAATTATTTTTTTGGATGATTCATGGCTAATGTATACAAATAAGAGAGATTCTTGTGTATTGATATTAACTGGCTGTAATCATTTTTTGTTGATTGTTTAGGAAGCTCTGTCTATAAGATGATGTCATCTCTGGTCTCTGAATAGACCTAGTTCTACTGTTTTCTTCCACATGTGGATTTCTTGCCTTATCAATCTGGGTAGAACTTTCAGTACGATACTGAGCAATGAGTGAAAGCCAGCATGATGGATTTGTGTTTCATTTCAGAGTAGAGCTGTCAGTCCTCAAAATTGAGCATGATGTTTGTTTACAGTTAGGTTTGGGGTTAGGGTTAAGGGTTAGGTTGAAGGTTTAGGGTTAGGGTAGGTGACACTGTCACCCATGAAGCCCGACTCTCACCATGCTGGCGCCAGGAACACTCCCCCTGTGCTGAGCTCCCAGGCAAAGCCTGCACGTCCCCTCCCCTGGCTGACCCCCTGCAGGTTCTGTCCCCACCTGCCATGAGTTGAGCACCTTTGGGCACAGCCCTTGTTTCTATGCCCTACAGACTGGGTAGAATCAGCTGCATGGGTTTCTAGCCTCTAAGCCTCAGGCTCCCCTTTGTAAGATGGGGTCCTGATGGCTCCCATCTCTGGGAGCCAAAGGTAGGGAGGCCCCACCAGCAGATGCACTCAGGCCAGGCCAGGAGGGTGGCTGTTGCTTAAAGCAGCCCAGGGCCTGCCCGCTTGAAGAAAGTGCACACGTTCACGGCCCAAGTTTTGGGGTCCTGCCGCCAAACTCTGGCAGTGACCCTCCTCCAACCCTGTCCCCTGTCCCTGTGGATACATTGTCTTCCTGGAGCTGTTCCTGCAGACAGTTCAGAAACACTTCATGGTGGGCCACAGGGTCACGTACTATGTCTTCACCAATCAGTTGCCCGCCGGAACCCATGTGCCCCTACGGGAAGGACGGACGGTGGTGGTCCTCGAGGTTCCCGGCACCCCGCGCTGGGAGGATGCGTCCATGAAGAGCACGTGATGATCCGCCACTTCTGTAAGCAGCTCTTCCTGTCATCATGCGCTGAAATAAAGTTCTCAGACACCAATCTCAGCGGACATGCAAGGCTGCCTCTGCAAGTAGGGCAGGAGCAGCTGGGTTCTGCATATCGCTTTTATGTCATTTCTTATCAGAAAAGCAAGCGCAGACGCCTCAATGCGTGGGAAAGGAGGACAAAAGGATAGCAAGTATGCTGAAGCTGTAAAGCAGGCCTGCACTCTCCCATATGCGCAGGCACGCAGGGAGGCCGTCATGGGATCGGGGAAGAGTGGGATG
>NW_027403414.1:0-2876 GCF_003265705.2 Callorhinus ursinus
TGTGGAAAGAGCCAAGATGCCCATCGACAGATGAATGGATAAAGAAGAAGTGGTATATATACACAATGGAATATTATGCAGCCATCAAAAGGAATGAGATCTTGCCATTTGCAACGACGTGGATGGAACTGGAGGGTGTTATGCTGAGTGAAATAAGTCAATCAGAGAAAGACATGTATCACATGACCTCACTGATATGAGGAATTCTTAATCTCAGGAAACAAACTGAGTGTTACTGGAGTGGTTGGGGGTGGGAGGGATGGAGTGGCTGGGTGATAGACATTGGGGAGGGTATGTGCTACGGTGAGCGCTGTGAATTGTGCAAGACCGTTGAATCACAGATCTGTACTTCTGAAACAAATAACGCAACATATTTTAAGAAAAAAGGAAAAGAAGAAGATAACAGGAGAGGAAGAAAAGGGGAGTATGTCAGAGGGGGAGACGAACCATGAGAGATGATGGACTCTGAAAAACAAACTGAGGGTTCTAGAGGGGACGGGGGTAGGGGAATGGGTTGGCCTGGTGATGGGTATTGAGGAGGGCACGTTCTGCATGGAGTACTGGGTGTTATGAACAAACAATGAATCTTGGAACACTGCACCAAAAACTAATGATGTAATATATGGTGATTAACATAACAATAAAAAATTTTAAAAAAGGAGGGAACTGCCTTAGGGGAACAGCATTATGGGGAAGAGAAGAGAGCGCAGATGGGAAGTCATGAGAGTTGGTGACTATGCTGAGTGCTCAAAAGATTCCTCCTGAATCAAAGGGAACAATTGGAATATAGTAACATATAAGCCTGATAGGCCCAATAGAAGAGTTCTAACTGTAGGATGTCAGAGTGAGAGCACCAGTCTATGATGAAGGTCATGACAGTGATGACGGTGACATGGTCCTGTCGCTAACTACCCGTCTTGAACACATGCTGTGTGTCAAGCACTGGGGGGAGCACTCCACGTCTAATCCTCCCAGCGGATGACTCAGACAGTTCACGGCATTGTTAGCCCCACAAGGGCTCTTTACTGAAGGAGGGAATGCATCAAAACAGCAGAATCCTAGGACTCCTGGGAGGCTAACCGGCTTTCTTAAGGTGATTTTAGGGGTTTTATGGCTGTAACCTAGGGTGGCAGGAACCAGCCTGACCCACAGCCAGGACATAGTAACTTCAACCAAATAATATTCAGATGGATGGATGGAAATCAAGGGGCGCATGGGTGGCCCAGTTGGTTAAGCGTCCGACTCTTCATTTCAGTTCAGGTCATGATCTGTGGTTCATGAGATCCAACTGCATGACGGGCTCCACACTCAGTATAGATTCTGCTTGAGATTCTTTCTCCCACCCTTTCCATCCTCCTCTGCCCTCCCCCACCCCTGCCCCAGAGGCGTGCACTCTCTCTCTAAAATAAATGAATAAGTACAAACTGTAAAGAAAAAAATGCAGGAAAATTAAAAGTACTAATAATAATTTATGGAAGCCTTCACTCTGTGCCAGATCCTGTGCTAACTGGATCTATTTCTCATTTAATCCTTCCATCCCAAAGGTGGGTTACCATACTCATCCCCATTGCAAAGAGAGGACTGAGGCACAAAGTGATTTGCCCATGATTCATGCAAGGAATCCCGATGTTATTAAGAACATGACTTTCTGACAAGGTTTAAGGGTTTAACACACTACAGTGAAGATGCAGATCAAGGTATCACAGAACTTGAAGGACAGAGCCCTGCAAAATGTCTTCAAACATTAACTTATGGATTCTCCCAATCTTCTCGCATTTTGTTCAGATGAAGGAAAGCCCAGTGCAAAAAAACTTTGTGAAATGCACCCAGATGGCAAACATACCTAGTCTTTATAGCCCAGAACCTAGTTCAGAAGATTCTGACTCAGGGAGTCTAGACGAGGACAAGAGCATCTGTGTTTTCTTTTAAAAGCACCACAGGCTCTGCTGATGTGCACTTTGGGCTGGGTACCACTGCCTTAGAGTCTCTGCCATTTCAAACCCAAACTTCCCCTACAATATTTAGATGTTTGCAGACACATGGGGACATTGGAAACTAAGGCAAAGAAGAACAGAGAAATTATAAAATCTATCCAATAGAGAGACAAGAAAAGGCAAGCTCTAGTTATTCTACTTCTCTGTCCTTTTGCTGTGTCTAAATTACTGTACAGTTAATTCATTTTTTTAAGTAAGGAAGCTTGCAAAAAATTACCAATGAATATTAAATAAATCACTACCAACAAAAAATTTTAAATTAACGTAATTGTAATATGCTACTGAAAAGTATTTTCTTTATATCTGATTATTTTGTATATGATACTTAAAAGTATTTTCTTTATCTCCGATTATTTTGTATATGATACTGAAAAGTATTTTCTTTATCTCTGATTATTTCTCTGATTATAGCACTCGATATGAGAAAAATTATTTCTTTTTCTTAATTTTATTATGTTATGTTAATCACCATACATTACATCATTAGTTTTTGATGTAGTGTTCTGTGATTTATTGCTTCTAATTCAACAGTGCTACACATGTGGTCAACAGCCCCTGAAAACTGGAGAAGAAATGAAGTTGGATGGAATCCATTCATGGTCAGAAATTTCACCACAGACTGCCTCCAAGTCTTCAATACTTATGTATTTATCTATTTCTTGAATCACCCACCACTAACACCTACTACATGGCAGACATGGCTGTAAGAGTTTTAGTAATGTTAAATATCATTTAATCTTTACAATCATCTATGAATTGGGATTATCATCATCCCCATTTCTCACATCAGGACACTGAGATGCAGAATGGTTTAGTAACACAGCTCATAAGAAGAAGAGCTAGGATCAGCTTGGCTCTGGATTCCATGTTTTAAATCACTAT
>NW_027403415.1:0-2876 GCF_003265705.2 Callorhinus ursinus
CAGTAGTGCCATTGCTGGATCGAATGGTAGCTCTAATTTCCACTGTTTGAGGAACCTCCAGACTGTTTTCCAGAGGGGTGGCCCCAGCTTGCATTCCCACCAACAGTGTAGGAGGTTTCCCCTTTCTCCACTTCCCCGCCTACATCTGTCGTTCCCTGACTTGTTAATTTTATCGCTTCTGACGGGTGTGAGGTGCTATCTCATAGAGGTTTCGATTCGGATTTCCCTGATGCCGAGCGATGTGGAGCACTTCTTCATGTGCCTGTTGGCCGTTTGGATGTCTTCTTTGGAAAAATGTGTGTTCCTGTCTTCTGCCCATTTCTTGATTGGATTATTTGTTCTTTGGGTGTTGAGTTTGATAGCTTCTTTATAGATTTTGGATCCTAGCCCTTTATCTGATATGTCATTTGCAAATATTTTCTCCCATTCTGTCGGTTGTCTTTCGGTTGTGTGGACTGTTTCTTTTGCTGTGCAAAAGCTGTTTATCTTGATGAAATCCCAATAGTTCATTTTTGCCCTGGCTTCCTGTGCCTTTGGTGATGTTTCCAGGAAGAAGTTGCTGCGGCTGAGGTCGAAGAGGTTGCTACCTGTGTTCTCCTTTAGGATTTTGATGGACTCCTGTCTCAGGTTTAGGTCTTTCAACCACTTGGAGTCTATTTTTGTGTGTGGCATAAGGAAATGGTCGGGTTTCATTCTTCTGCATGTGGCTGTCCAATTGTCCCAACACCATTTGTTGAAGAGACGGTCTTTTTTCCACTGGACATTCTTTCCTGCTTTGTCAAAGGTAAGTTGACCATGGAGTTGAGGGTCCCTTTCTCGGCTCTCGATTCTGTTCCATTGATCTATGTGTCCGTTTTTGTGCCGGTACCATACTGTCTTGATGATGACAGCTTTGTAAAAGAGCTGGAAGTCCGGAATTGTGATACCGCCGGCTTTGCTTTTCTTTTTCAATATTCCTCTGCCTCTTCGGGGTCTCTTCCGGTTCCGTACAAATTTTAGGATTATTTGTTCCATTTCTTTGAAAAAAGGGGATGGGATTTGGATGGGGATTGCATTGAATGTGTAGATTGCTCTAGGTAGCTTTGACATTTTCACAATGTTGGTTCTTCCAATCCATGAGCATGGAACGTTTTTCCATTTCTTTGTGTCTTCTTCGATTTCTTTCCTGGCTATTTTATAGTTTTCTGAGAACAGATCCTTTGCCTCTTTGGTTAAATTTATTCCTAGGTATCTGATGGTTTGGGGTGCCGTTGCGAATGGGATCGACTCCTTGATTTGTCTCTCTTCTGTCTTGTTGTCGGTGTATAGGCATGCCACTGATTTCTGTGCATTGATTTGATAGCCTGCTACTTGACTGAATTGCTGTATGAGTTCTAGCAGTTTTGGCGTGGAGTCTTTTGGGTTTTCCACATAAAGTATCATATCATCTGCAAAGAGTGAGAGTTTGACTTCCTCTTTGCCGATTTGGATGCCTTTGATTTCTTTTGGTTGTATGATTGCTGTGGCTAGGACTTCTTTTTTTTTTTTTTAATTTTTTTATTGTTATGTTAATCACCATATATTACATCATTAGTTTTTGATGCAGTGTTCCATGATTCATTGTTTGTTCATAACACCCAGTGCACCATGCAAAACGTGCCCTCCTCAATACCCATCACCAGGCTAACCCATCCCCCCACCCCCCTACCCTCTAGAACCCTCAGTTTTTCAGAGTCCATCATCTCTCATGGTTCGTCTCCCCCTCTGACATACTCTCCTTTTCTTCCTCTCCTGTTATCTTCTTCTTTTCCTTTTTTCTTAAAATATGTTGCGTTATTTGTTTCAGAAGTACAGATCTGTGATTCAACAGTCTTACACAATTCCCAGCGCTCACCGTAGCACATATCTTCCCCCAAGTCTATCACCCAGCCACCCCATCCCTCCCACCCCCGACCACTCCAGCAACCCTCAGTTTGTTCCTGAGATTTAGAATTCCTCATATCAGTGAGGTCATATGATACATGTCTTTCTCTGATTGACTTATTTCGCTCAGCATAACACCCTCCAGTTCCATCCGTGTCGTTGGAAATGGCAAGATCTCATTTCTTTTGAGGGCTGCATAATATTCCATTGTGTATATATTCCACACCGTCTTTATCCATTCATCTGTCGATGGACATCTTGGCTCTTTGCACAGTTTGCCTATTGTGGACATTGCTGCTATAAACTTTGGGGTGCACGTACCCCTTTGGGTCCCTACATTTGTATCTTTGGGGTAAATACCCAGTAGTGCAATTGCTGGATCGAATGGTAGCTCTAATTTCCACTGTTTGAGGAACCTCCAGACTGTTTTCCAGAGGGGTTGCCCCAGCTTGCGTTCCCACCAACAGTGTAGGAGGGTTCCCCTTTCTCCACTTCCCCGCCAACATCTGTCGTTCCCTGACATGTTAATTTTAGCTATTCGGACGGGTGTGCGGTGGTATCTCATGGAGGATTCGATTTGGATTTCCCTGATGCCGAGCGATGGGGAGCACTTCTTCATGTGCCTGTTGGCCGTTTCGATGTCTTCTTTGGAAAAATGTCTGTTCCTGTCTTCTGCCCATTTCTTGATTGGATTATTTGTTCTTTGGGTGTTGAGTTTGATAAGTTCTATATAGATTTTGGATACTAGCCCTTGATCTGATATGTCATTTGCAAATATTTTCTCCCTTTCTGTCGGTTGTCTTTGGGTTGTGTGGACTGTTTCTTTTGCTGTGCAAAAGCTTTTCATCTTGATGAAATCCCAATAGTTCATTTTTGCCCTGGCTTCCTGTGCCTTTGGTGATGTTTCCAGGAAGAAGTTGCTGCGCCTGAGGTCGAAGAGGTTGCTACTTGTGTTCTCCTTTAGGATCTTGATG
>NW_027403416.1:0-2872 GCF_003265705.2 Callorhinus ursinus
ACTTTGGGCCTCTCTGTGGTCTGCTCCCCTCCTGCCTATCCTTTCCAGCCTCACCTCTCACACTATGGCCTGCCTCTCTATGGGCTACCCAGGGGTGTGATTGTCCCCAATGTGCCTCAGACTTGAATCCAAGTCTTTGCGTTGGCTGTGCCCTCTCCCAGGGGCACTCACGCCCCACTCATCCTGCTTCATGTTTGGCTTAAACAAGCCAAATTGGCTGGGCCTGGATTGGCCCCCTGATGACCTGACTCATGCCTGCTCGGTGTGTGTGCTCGTCCCCTATTTAAATTCAGTGCCGGCCTTCCCTTTGTGAGCAGTTTACTAACCTGCTAGGTATGGGGCGGGCACAGGGAAGTAGCCTTGGTGTCTGCCCAAAAAATCAGTTTCAGAGGGGTTCACCACACTTGCCTGACGAAGGGGGAGCTGCTGTCCGCATGGTGGGGAACAGGTAGTACCGTCAAAGGGGGACCAGCCATGTGAGGCTGTTGGACAAGACTCCCAACTTCTTAGGGCGGGGGAGATGTAGAACTGGACCCGGAAGATTACACCCTTGGATTCAAGGCTAGGGCCTAAGCAAGCCCCCTCTTCTTCTAGAGGTCCTCCTTTCCCTTCCCTGCCCATGGGCTGGACCTGATCTGGGGGAGTTCTAGGGTGACCCCTCCTAGGAATACCAGTGGTTTACTGAGGACCTCATTAGCAGGATGTCCAGTAACCTTCAAGGGAGGACGCTACAGGAGGTGGAGACAGCTTTGTGGGGGCCAGCAACATCCCATTCAAAACAAAATGGGGGCAGGTGCCTGGCTCTGCTGGTTCTATCCAGTCTGTAGGGCACAGGAACAAGGGCTGTGCCCTAAGGTGCTCAACACCTGGCAGGTGGGGACAGGACCAGTGGCTTTGCCCATCAGCTCAGCACAGAGGGAGTGTTCCCGGCTCCAGGATGCTGTGGGACTGCACAGGTTTCCAACCTCCTAAGCCTTAGGCTTCCTTTTGTAAGATGGGGTGCTGATGACCCCCATCTCTGGGAGCAGAAGGTAGGGAGGGCTCATGGGCAGACTTGCTCAGGACAGGCTAAGAGAGTGGCTGTTGCTTAAAGCAGCCCAGGGCCTGCCACGTAGGATAAGGTGCACACTTCGGGGTCCTGCTGCCAGCTCTGGCAGTGATCCATGTCCCACCCTGTCTACTGCCACTGTAGTTATGTGGTCTTCCTGGAGATATTCCTGCAGATGGCGTAGGAGCACTACATGGTGGGTCACAGGGTCACCTATCAGGTGAGACACAGAGTCCCCTACTAGGTCTTCACCGACCAGCCAGCTGCCGGGCCTGTGTACCCCTCTGGCAGGGTCAGAGGGTGGTGGTCCTTGAGGTCTGTGGCACCCCGCACTGGCAGGATGTGTCCATGCAATGCGTGGTGATGATCAGCCGCTTCTGGGAACAGCACTTCCTCCATGACGTGGATGACTTGGTGTGCGCGGACGGAGACCTGAAGTTCTGTGACCACATGGGTATGGAGATCCTGTCACCCCTCTTTGGCACCCTTTACCCCTGTTTCAACGTGGTGGCCCGTGAACAGTTCAGCTATGAGTGCCGCCCACATTCCTAGGCCTACATCCCCAGGGACCAGGGCAACATTTAATATGTGCAGGTGTTTTTTGGGGGTCGGTGGTAGAGTTTCACTGAATGACCTTGGCCTATCACCAGGTGATGGGAGTTGACATGGCTAATGGGATGGAGGACATGTGGCACGACAAGAGCCACCTGAACAGGTACCTGCTGCACCACCCACCAAGGTGCTATTCCCGGAGGACCTGTGGGACGTGCACTGCTGGGCTGGCCCTTGTAATGAAGAAGCTGAGATTCAGGCTATGCCCAACAATCACCAGAACACCCAGAACTCATGAGGGGCTGGCCCCAGAGGATCTGTGGGACTCACGGCTGCTGGGCTGGTCCTGGTCATGAAGAATCTGAGATTCGGGCCATGCCCAAGAATCACCAGGACACCCAGAACTCATGAGGATATGTGCCCGGAGGCCATGCAGGACCTGAGGCTGCAGGGCTGTCCCCCCATCTTTCCCTGGGTAATGAAGAACCTGAGATTCATGGCTGTGCCCAAGAATCACCAGGACACCAAGAAATCATGAGGGGCTGTCCCTGGAGGCCATGAGGAACCTGAGGCTGCAGGGCTGTCCCCTGGAGGACCCGCAGCACCCGCAGCTGTTGGGCTGGCCCCAGAGGACCTATGGGACCCAAGGCTGCTGGCCTGGCCCCCCATCATTCCCTGGGTCAGGAAGAAGCTGAGATTTGTGGCTCTGCCCAAGAATCACCAGGACACACAGAACCCATGAGGGGCTGTCCCTGAGGCCATGCAGGACCTGAGGCTGCAGGGCTGTCCCCTGGAGAGCCCGCAGCACCCGAAGCTGCTGGGTTGGCCCCAGAGGACCTGTGGGACCCAAGGCTGCTGGGCTGGCCCCCCATCATTCCCTGGGTCATGAAGAAGCTGAGATTTGGGCCGTGCTCAAGAATCACTAGGATACCCGGAACTCATGAGGGTCTGCCCCCGTCTCCATCAGGGGGTGCTGGCTTGAGCAGAGCCTACAGAGCAGGTTCCTACTTCTGTGCCCTTGAGGGAAACTGTGGAGCCCAGCACTGCTTGCACAGGCACACCAGCAACCCGGCCACCCCTGCGCACAGGAGGCCTGCCTGGGGACATAAGTTCCTCTCTTTGTGGTCAACACATTTTGATCACTTCTGGGTCATTTGCAGCTGTGAATGGCTCTAGTTTTATGTTGGATGTTTTTCTGTGTCAATGCTGAGCAACTATCTTTAAAAAGAACAATTGAGGGAAAAGGTTTTCTCCCTGGTTCTAAACAGACAC
>NW_027403417.1:0-2872 GCF_003265705.2 Callorhinus ursinus
AATCCATCAGGGATTTCAATATCAAAGAAGGGAAATTTTATGACAAATAAACACAGAAGGAAAGGAGAGTCCCCTTTGAAAATAGGGGGCCAGACACAAAGGCCCCTATTGTGTGATTCCAATTACAGGAACATCAGGAATAGGTAAAGGAACAGAGAGAGAAAGCAGCTTAGGGGTTGCCGGGGTCTGGGCTGGGCGAGAAACAGGCAGGGAGGGCTTCTGTTTCGGGGACTCCTTTGGGGAATGAGATATTCTGCGGCAATGTTCTGGGGTGTGGTGGCACAACGTTGGGCATGTACTTAACGCTCATGACATGTTCAATTGAAAACAAGTAATTTTATTTAAAACAAATAATAAACAGTATATAGGACATGGAAGGATAAAATAACAGTTAATATGTACCAGAGAGAAAGAACACAGGTGGAGGGGATGAAACAATCGGGCGGGGTCTCGGGTTCCGGCGATGGAAGTAAGGGTAATTGTACAAGGAGCGCTCCTTGCAGGGCTGTGGGCTCCGGATGTGGCCGTGGGAGCCCTGCAGGAGCAGGAGTAGGGGCAGGGACAGAGGTAAGAGCAGGGGCAGGGGCAGGGGCAAGGGGAGGGACAGGGTCAGCAGCAGTGGCAGGTGCAGGATCCAGGGCAGGAGAGGGACAGGATCTGGGTCAGGGGCAGGAACGGGACCCCTGGCAGGGGCAGGGGAAGGGGCAGTGGCTCTGGCAGGAGTACGGACAGGGGCAGGAGCAAGGGTAGGATCTGGGTCAGGGGCAGTGGCTCTGGCAGGAACAGGGGCAGGAACAGGGGCAGGGGCAGGAACAGGGGCAGGGGCAGGAGCAAGGGCACGGGCAGGGGCAGGGGCTGGGGCAAAGGCGGAGGCACGGGTAAGGGAAGGGGCAGGGGCAGTGTCAGGATCTGGGTCCGAGGCAGGGGCAGGGCCTGGGGTGGGGGAAGGGGGAGTGGCAGGAACTGTAGCAGGGGCAGGGGCAGGGGCTGGTGCAGGAGCAGGTGCCAGTTCTTTCTGGACAGCGCCAGGCTCTCCGTGGGCAGGTGCCGGGTCACCTGCCGGCTCCTGGTCTCCTCCTGAAGTCACTGCAGGCACCAGCCCTCCCTCCAGATCCGGCTCTAGCCCCTCAGGTGGTGGAGCAGCTGTGAGAGGAGAAAAGCTCACCCACATGCCTGCTCTCTGTGGGCCTTTGCAGAGACAGAGCCCAGCCCAGGGCCTCCCAGAGAAGCCACAGCCGGGAAGGAACCTTCACGGGGACGTCTCCCCAACTGCAGTCCACCCGCTGTGTGCTCTGTGCCCAGTCGTTGCTCCTGGCCCCACACCAGCCTCTGGGGGCTCCTCCCTGTGGGGCCAGCACCGACCCGTCCCCACACACCACAAACACCCAGCCCCAGGCTTCTCACCCTCGGCCTCGGCCTCCATGGGCTCCGGCTCCTGGACCACCGGACAGGGGGCCAAGTGGTGTCGGAGGTCTTGCCCGGCAATCCCCAGCACCTGTTTCTCGGGATGCCTGTGGGGTCAACCCCTCTGTCAGGGAGGAGGGCACGTCTGCCAGCTGCCTCTCCATGTCCTCCGTGGCCTTCTTCAAAGACAGGGACCGGTAGCCGGGCCCGAGGCATCACAGCCCTGCCTGGCCATCCGCACTGTCCTCCTGCCCAGTCCCCCTGCTGCTCCCAGATCAGACACACACCTGTGCGTGCACAGCCCTGCATCCGGGATGCAGTGACCCATCCCTGCAGGGCTATCGGGATAAACCTCGGGCAGAAGGTGCAGCGCCCGCACACCCCATCCCACGCAGCCAGCCTTGACCTTGAACATGACCTGCCCACTGGGTATCTGACCCCTCATCAGCCTGCTCCTGCTCAGGGTGGCCCCACCCTGCATGACCCCTCTTTACACACACATACACACACGTGCGCACACACACACACCCATCCACACACGTGCACCCACACACAGACACACGCACACACAGGCAGACACACACACACACAGACACACCCACCATCCACACGTACACACACACACACACACACACAAAGGGAGGGCACCTGGCGCTACACAGGTCATCAGACTAAGTGGGGCTGGGTGGCCGGCTCTGGGCCTCCTGGTGTCACCTTTCTGTCCTTCCGGCCAAATGGCCAGCGGCGGTGGGGAGCCCTGACATGAAATCCCCAGCGGGGGACAGCGTCTGCAGGGCGCGCTTTCTTCCGCCTGCTGCCTCCAGACCTCAGAAGGCAACATGCGAACATCTTGGTTTGAGGATCTCCAACGAAATGAGCCAGGCAGAGGGCTGTCTGTGGAATGTGGGTGCCTGGTTACCGGGGTTCCAAATTCTGTTGGGCTCTGTTGTCAGGGAAATGAGGTCACCACTGCCTTGGATCCCCTTACCCAACGTCCACCTCACACAAGAGCCCCCCTAATGCCCCCCTCCCCGGCTGCTCAGTGCTCACCCTCCCCCATGCCCCATCCATACATTTACACCCACACAGCCCACCCACAGCCCCCGGGAGGCCTGGGTGCATCTGGTGTCCCCACTGTGAGGGCACAGAGCTGGGTTCAGACCTGGCTCCTCCGCGTGCCCAGAGCTGTGACCCTGGACAGACCCTGTGCCTCTCAGGGCCTCCCAAAGCTCCCCATGTGCACATCGGGGTATTCTGGCTTCTACTTCTAGTTACACCATCAAGGGTAGGACGACTACACATGTTCCGTACCTGCCTTCACAGGAGGCTGGTGCATACTTGGCAATGCAAGGATGAGCCAGGCTTGGCATGGAACACAGCTCAGAGGGGCGTGGGTCTGCTCTGGGGACCACGCAAAGCCACCCCCCCCCGCTTGTGTCCCAGCCCCCGTGGGAGGGTAGTAATGAAC
>NW_027403418.1:0-2872 GCF_003265705.2 Callorhinus ursinus
GCACTTGAGAATTCTGCTATCATTGGGTTGAGTGTTCTATATATCTCTGTAAGGTCTAACTGATTTATAGTGTTGTCCATTTCTTATGTTTCCTTATAGATTATCTGCCTAGGTGTTTTATTTATTATTGAAAATGGTATACTGGGGCGCCCGGGTGGCTCAGTTGGTTGGGTGGCTGCCTTCGGCTCAGGTCGTGATCCTGGAGTTCCTGGATCGAGTCCCGCGTCAGGCTCCCTGCTCGGCGGGGAGTCTGCTTCTCTCTCTGACCCTCCCCTTCTCATGTTCTCTCTCATTCTCTCTCTCAATAAATAAATAAAATCTTTAAAAAAAAAAAGAAAATGGTATACCGAATTCTCCAACTATTACTGTAGAGCTACCTATTTCTCTCTACAAGTCTGTCAATATTTGCTTCATGTATTCTGGGTCTCTATTGGTGGCGCATGTATGTTTGTAGTTTTTCTATCTTCTTGATGAATTGGCCTTCTTATCAATATATAATGTCCTTCTTTGTCTCTTTTAACCATTTTTAAAATAAAATCTCTTTTGTCTCATATTAGTATATCCACCCCTGCTGTCCTTTGGTTTGCTATTCATATGAAACATCTTTCTCCATCCTTTAACTTTCCATTTGTTTATGTCTTTGGATCTAAAGTGAGTCTCTTGTAGACAGCAGATAGTTGAATCATGTTATTTTATCCATTTTGTCAATCTCTACGTTTTGACTGGAGAGTTTAATACATTTATATTTAAAGTAACTGCTGACAAGAAAAGACTTCTGCTATTTGGCTCTTTGCATTCTGTGTATCTTATAGCTTTTTGTCCCTCATTTTATCCATTATGCCTCTTGAATATTTAGTTTCCATTTTTCTAGTGAGCTGTTTGATTCTCTTGTCATTTCCTTTGGCAATGATTTTGTGAGATTTTCTTACCATGGAGATTCATATAATTCTAAATTTTAAACAATCTACATTAAATTGATACCAGCTTAACTTCAAAAACACACAAATAGGGTGGCGCCTGGGTGGCTCAGTTGGTTAAGTGTCTGACTCTTGTTTTCAGCTCAGGTCATGATCTCATGGGTGGTGAAATTGAGCCCCACAGCGGGCTCTGTGCTCAGTGTGGAGTCTGCTTGAAGATTCTCTCCCTCTGCCCTTCCCCCCACTCACTCTCTTGCTCTCTCTCAAATAAATAAATCTTAAATGTAACATTATTTTAATTTATTATTATAAATTCAAATTTTTTTTTTTACTTTCCTTATCAGTGCTCTCCTTTGGCTCTGTCAGCATATTTAGAACAGTGTTTATAGTGTTTGTTTAGTTAAGTCCTATCTCTGTCTTTACTCAAGGATTATTTCTGTTGATTTATTTTGTTTCAAACATATTTGGAGCCACTTTCCTCTTTCTTTGTATACCTTGTGATTTTTGCTGTTGTTGTTGTTGTTGTTGAAAACTGGGCATTTGGCTGTCATAACGTAGTAACTGGAAATCAGATTCCCCCTTCCCTAGAGTTTTCTGTTGTTTTTTTTTAAAATTGTTTTTTTTTTTAAAGATTTTATTTATTTATTTGAGAGAGAGAATGAGAGAGAGCACGAGCGGGAAGAGGGTCAGAGGGAGAAGCAGACTCCCCGCTGAGCAGGGAGCCCGATGCGGGACTCGATCCCGGGACTCCAGGATCATGACCTGAGCCGAAGGCAGTCGCTTAACCAACTGAGCCACCCAGGCGCCCTCTGTTGTTTTTTAATGTGTTTATTTAAGTCTGCAGTAGTCCATTTTCTTAGTGATTTTCTCAAACTATTATTGTAAAGACTGTAATTCTTGTTTTTGTTGTCACTGAAGTTTCTGTACCTTAGCTTGTGTTTAGCTAGTGTCTTTTTTTTTAAATTTATTTATTCATGAGAGACAGAGGGAGAGAGAAAGAGAAGAAGAGGGAGAAACAGGCTCCCAAGGAGCAGGGAGCCCAATGCGGGACTCGATGCCAGGACCCCGGGATCATGACCTGAGCCGAAGGCAGATGCTTAACCATCTGAGCCACCCAGGCGCCTTAGCTAGTGTCTTGACATAGATTTCCTTGGATGCCAGGAGCTCTCCCACTTTTTGCAAAGTGGTTCTATGCCTGGACCCTCCTTCAGCACTTAGCAAGGCTTACACTGTGCCTAGGGATCAGCCCTAGGTGAAAGCTTAGGGTCTTCTCAGGTTTTTTCTGAGCATACATCTTGCCCTGAGTAACTTTTGAAATTCCCCAGTATACCTGAGTGCTTTTTACTGTCCTAAATTCCCAGAGAAATGCTACTCATCTTTAGCCACAAGCGGTCTTTTGTATTTTTGAGCTGTAATCTTTTGCTCTATGCACTTGAGGTTTGTTAACTCAACTTGTGGCATTTCCAATTTTCTCAACCTGAGTTGAGTTAGACAAAACAGAGGATTGCTTCGCATCAGTCTTTCAGGTAGCCCCCAAACATGTAAGAACAGACATAAAATGTTTTAGGAATACGATCTGCTCTGCTTCCTCCAGAAACAGGGAATTGGTTCCATACTGGTGACATGAGCTGTTACGGCTTTAAGACTGCCACTGCCTTAACGCTGTGGCCACCTTGAGCCTGTGGCCACTTTAACACATCTGCCACTTTATGACTTCTACCACACTGGAGAGGGAGAGGGACAGGGCATGTAAATTCACTATAAAACCTTCCTACTAGTTTGAAGTGCTCCCCCACCTTTTCTTCTAGTCAACATTTGCTTGGTTGTTGTAAGCTTTTGACTATTTTTCAGAGTTCACAGAATTCTGAAAATATATGCTTCTTTTTCTATATTTCTGGGGCTTGGGAAGGGTGATGAGACTTGGGAAATTCCTACTCCAGGTTTTGCTGACGTCC
>NW_027403419.1:0-2872 GCF_003265705.2 Callorhinus ursinus
GTGTTCTTTCTGAAGCCCCTGTCTTCGGTGGCTGTTGCTATGTCTAAAAAAGGCCCTCTCCGCCCCAGAGTCAGGAGCAGTGACAGGCTCTCTCCAACCCTAGCCCAGGACCACGACCCGAAACCATCCTGGTTTGGTAGGACAGGTCTCCTGCAGGAGCCGGGGAGGGGACGGGCCCCTCTCCCCTCCCCGGCTCCAGGATGCCCGGGAACTTCCAGAGCTCTTCATCTGAGGAGGAGTCTTCGAGAACAAGTGTCTCTCGTCAGCCCCGCAAGTGAAAAAACCAAAGCCCAACGCTCAGGTTCTAACAGAAGCAGAATTTCAATGGACTGTTTTGGTGGAAGCCTCCTCCCCTCTTATGTGGCCATGGGGGTCCCCAAGGAAAGCCTTCTTTCCTCTCCTTCCCTCAGAGAGAGGAGCTGGCCCAATGTCCCGCGGTCCCCACCGTGTCCCAGTGCAAAGGAAGAGCCACACGCAGGGCCCTGGTGTCAGGAGTGTGGTCGGCCACTGCTCCTCGGCTCCCAGCTAGTGTCCTGGCGCCTGCATGGAAGACCTAAATTGCTTTCCGGGGAAGGAGTGCTCACTGCCCACACCGCTCACCATCCCCCTTTGCACTCTGCAATCCAGGCTCCGTGCCAGGCTTAGGTCAATCACCAGCACTCCACATGTTCCCGCCATGGGAGGGATCATTCAGCATCAACCCATCGCACAGAGGAGGAGAGCGACGCCCAGCGAAGGCAGGTAAAATGGCTCCAGTCCCAGAGCTGGTCAGCAGAGGAGACGGAAAGGCAGCCCTCCAGAGCCCCTGCTAGACAAGCCAGAGTCTCCCTCAGTTGAAATTGAGCCCTCGCCTGCCTGAGCAGCCACACACTGGCCCATGACATTCATGATGGCCTCTTCTTGACCGTGAAGGTGAGCTGGCCGACTAGGAGGGGGAGTTCAGCTACATGGACAGGCTGTAGCTCCAGGAGAGAGTGACACATCTGAGCTAGCAGGAGCCACACACTGGTATCCCTCCCGGAGCCAGACCAAGAGCTGGAATCTCGGTGCCCGAGGGACCAGCACACAAAAGGGTCTGCACAGATCAGGGATCCATGGCCCCCAGGGAGAGTCCACTCTGCCCTCTCCCCGCTACTCCCTGGCCTCACCTCTCCTCACTGTGGGGCAGCAGGACCCGGAACCAGGTGCCATAGGGACGGTGCGAGAGTCCGATTGATGGTCAGGGTTCCCCAAGGGACCCAGGGGCTTGCCAGGACACGGGGAAAAGACAGGGTCTGGGTTCCGTTATCCACCACCACCCTGGGCACTTGGGAGTAAGAAGAGATACCCACCCCCAAGTCCGGAGAGCTATAGCACAAAAGGCCTCAAGTTACTCGGCTGTCACTTGGGCTGCAGAGATGCAGTGTCCCAAGGTTCCGACAGTCTTGTAGAAGTGCCTGTTGGCCTTGGATATCCATCCCCGAACCCCTGAGATCCCAGTCTTGGGAACATGGTTTCTAACCCTTCGAGGTGCTTTTCAGCAGAGGACAGACTCGGGGCTTGGGGGGTGAGGATCTGGCTACGCAGAACGTGGCAGAGCACAGGGCCACCAGTCTGGAGAGCAAGGTCAGGGCCCTCCGTGTTGCAGCTTCAGGGTCGCCACGTGGAAGAGGATCCAGAATCACTGCTCCGGTCAGGGTGAGGAGGCCTTAGGCCGGGACGGAACCCCAGGACCAGAGAGGGAAACGGGGACAAGGGAGGCTTCGGAGGGTTCTCACATCGCCTATGGAACCCACAGATCTGCTCCTGTGAGAGACACAGACACAGAGACAGAGAAGGAGACAGAGAATGAACACAGGACAGAGGGAACCAGTAGAAGTCACAGACTCCATCAGCGTAGAAATGACATCCTGGTATTTTGTGCCATTCTATTCCTGAGAGCGCCGTCACATTGGCCATCCACCCTGGAGGGCATGGGATTCCACATGGATGTGTGACCAGGACTCAGGGCTGCCAGGAGCCACGGTGTGGACTGCCCAGCACATGGGCACAGACAGGGACCATGGACCTGAGCCTAACCGTAATGGGAGCCCCTGGAAAATCTGTGTTGGGAGAGGACAAGGTCAGAATCAGTTCATGACTTCCTTCCCACGGGGGCTGGGACAAAGGCAGGAGGGGGGTGGGTTTGCCTGGACCCCAGAGCAGATTCAAGCCCCTCTGAGCTGTGTTACATGCCAAGCGCAGCCCCTGGCTCATTCTTGCAATGCCAGGTTTGCACCAGCCTCCTGTGATAGCAGGCACGGAACACGTGTAGAGGTCCCTAACACTACTATTAACCTGTACCCTAAAACTAACCCGTACCCTAACCCTAACAGCTACCCAAACCCTAACCCCTAACCCTACCCCTAAACCCAACCCTAAACCTAAAGCGTCCCCTAACCCTAACCCGTACCATAAAGGGTACCCTAAACCTAAACCCTAACCTGTACCTTAAACCGTGCCCTAACACGTACCCTAGCTCTAACCCCTACCCTAAACGGTAACCTAACACTATCCCGTACCCTAACCCTCTCCCGTTCCCTATCCCATGCCCTAACCCGTACCCAACACTACCCCTAAACCTGGGTCAACTAGAGAAAAGAGGAAATCCCCGGAAATTTGGGGTTCATGAGAAATTTGACCGCCAGTCCTGACCGGAAGATGACACTGTGCCAAATGGAACTGCTGCTTCCTCAGAACCCTGACATCCTGTGAAATGCTGCATCACAGACTCACAGGCTGATGTTCAAAAACTTGAGTCTCCTAGATGCACAGCAGATAAGTGCTGTCAGCTGGGGATAAGTAGGTCCTCTGACCTAGGGCCTACACACCTGCTTCAATTTCTGGGAGAAGG
>NW_027403420.1:0-2871 GCF_003265705.2 Callorhinus ursinus
AGAGAGAGAAGACATCACAAGAAAAAAAAAGGAATTACAGACCAGCATCTTTTGTGATTATAGATATAAAAACCCACAACAAAATAGTAGCAGACTGAATTCAGTAGCATATAAAAAGGATAATATACCATGACCAACTGGGATTTATCCCAGGAATGCAAAGTTGATTCAACATATGAAAGTCAATTAAGGTAATACATCATATTAATAAAATAAAATGGAAAAAAACACATGATCATCTCTATAAATGTAGAAAAAGCATTTGACAAAATCCAATACCCTTTATGATTTAAAAAAAAAAAAACTTTTGTATTTTAAGAATAGAGGAGAACTCCCTGAACTTGATAAAGGACATCGAAGAACAACCCACGGCTAACATCATACCAAATGAGAGTTTCTCCTAAGATCAAGAACAAGACAAAGACATCATTACTTCCATTCAACATTGTTCTGGAAGTTCTTGCCAAGGCAGTTAGGCAAGAAAAGGAAATAAAAGGCATTCAGATTGGAAAGAAAGATGACATGATCTTGCATATAGAGACTCCTAAGGAATAAATGCACACACATACAACACACGCAATTAAAGCAAATAAACAAGCTTAGCAAGGTTGCAAGAAACAAGATACATATACAAAAAAATGGTAGTGTATACACTAATGATGAAGAATCTGAAATGAAATTTAGAAAATTCCATTTATAATAGATTAAAAAAGGATAAAATACTTAGGAATAACTTAACAAAAGAAGTGCAAAATTTATACACTGAAAAGTTAAAAACATGGTTGAAAGAAATTAAAGAACTCTTCAATAAATGGGCAGACACCCTGTGTTTATAGATTGAGAGGCATAATATTGTTAAGATGACAATCCTCTCCAAATTGATACACAGATACAATGAAATCTCTATCAAAATCCAACTGTATTGGGGCACCTGGGTGGCTCAATCAGTTAAGCGTCTGACTCTTGGTTTTGGCTCAGGCCATGGGATCAAGCCCTGTGTTGGGAATCTGTGTTCAGCGGGGAGTCTGCTGGACATTCTCTCTATCCCTCTGCCCCTTCCCCACCATGCTTGTGCACACTCTCTTAATCTCTCTAAGAAAAAAAAAAAATCCAGCTGTCCTTTTTTGTTTGGGGAGGGGATTTTTGCAGAATTCTAATATATGGAAATGCAAGGGATCCAGAATAGCCAAAAAAAAAATCTTGGAAAAGGACAAAGTTGGAGAACCTCACACTTTGTGATTTCAAAATGTAGTACAAAACAACAGTAATCAAGACAATGTAGTAATGCCATCAGGATAGACATACAGATTGATGGACTAGATTAGAGAGTCCAGAAATAAATCCAAACATCTATAATCGATTGATTTCAACAAGTGTACCAAGCCCATTAAATGGGGACAGAATAGTCTTCAAAAAATGGTACTTGGACCACAGCAAAAGAATAAAGTTGGATCATTACATCATACCATATACAAAAATTAAAATTGATCAAACTTAAATGTAAGTTCTGGAACTATAAAAAGAGAACATAGATGTAAATTTTTATGACCTTGGATTACACAGTGGTTTCTTTAGTCACAAGCAACCAAGGAAAAAATAAATTGGATTTCATCAAAATTTAAAACTTTTATGTGTCAAAGAACACTGTCAAGAAAGTGAAAAGACAATTCATAGAATCAAAGAAAGTATTTTCAATTCATACATTCACTAAGAATCTATTACCCAAAATATATAAACACACATGACTCAATAATAAAAAGACAACCCAATATAAAAATGGACAACATATTTGAACAGACATTTCTCCAAAGAAGGTATACAAGAGAATAATAAGCACATGAAGAGATAATCAACTTCATTAGTTATTAGGAAAATGCAAAACAAAAGCACAAAGAAAAACCACTACTAGGATGACTACAGTTTTTAAAAAAGAAAGGAAAAAAAGGACAATAACAAGTGTTGCCCAGGACATCAAAAAATCAGAACTCTCATACATTGCTGGTGGAAATGTAAAATTATGCATCAGTTTTGGGAAATAGTTTGGCAGTTCCTCAAAAAGTTTGGGGTACCTGGGTGGCTTAGTCAGTTGAGCATCCAACTTGGTTTTGGCTCAGGTCATGGTCTTAGAGTCGTGAGACTGAGCCCTGCTCTAGCTCCATGCTCAGCATGGAGTCTGCTTGAGATTCTCTCCTTTTCTCTCTCCCTCCCCTTCTGCCCCTCTTCCCCTCTCCCTGCTTGTGTGCTCTCTCTCTCTCTCTGTAAAATAAATAAAATCTTTAAAAAAAAAAGTGGGGCCCGGGTGGCTCAGTTGGTTAAGCCACCTTCGGCTCAGGTCATGATCCCGGGGTCCTGGGATGGAGTCCCACATCAGGCTCCTTGCTCAGCAGGAAGCATGCTTCTCCTTCTTCCTCTGCCCCCCACCCCCACTCACGTGCTCTCTCTCTCTCTCTCTCTCAAATAAATAAAATCCTTAAAAAAAAATTTTAAAACCCTTAAACTTAGAGTTACCATATGACCAGCCAGTTTCATAACCAAAAGAATTGATAACATACATTCACAAAACTAGCACATGAATGTTGATAGCAGCATGATTTATAACAGTTAAAAAATTAAAAAACAAAACAACAAAAAACCCCAAATTTCCATCAACTGATCAGTAGATAAACAAAATGAGGGGCGCCTGGGTGGCTCAGTCATTAAGCTGCTGCCTTCGGCTCAGGTCATGATCTCAGGGTCCTGGGATCGAGTCCCTCATCAGACTCCCTGCTCCGCGGGAAGCCTGCTTCTCCCTCTCCCACTCCCCCTGCTTGTGTTCCCACTCTCGTTGTCTCTCTCTCTGTCAAATAAATAAATAAAATCTTTAAAAAAAAA
>NW_027403421.1:0-2871 GCF_003265705.2 Callorhinus ursinus
TGCCCTCCCGCCTCTCCTGGCTGGGACGCGGGGACGGCGCCCGGGAGTGAGGGGCTGTGTGCAGTCCCGGCCACCGCGCGTTGGAATCACAGCCGCAGCGTGTGCCCGCCGTGTAACCGTGGGGAAGTTGCTCCATCTGAGTGTTAAACGTCTCCCGCACAGATGGGAGTGGTGACAGAGAGTTGTTTCTCCCGGGGCTGCTCAGAGGATTAGGGGGCTGGTCTCTTTCCTTCTTCCCTCCTTCCAATTGCCTTCCTCCTCCCTAGCTCTCACACCTGCTGCCAGGAAGATACCTGTTAAGCCCCCATCCTTGTTCTCTAGTAAATCGTGTTCCCTCTAGTCCCTGGTCTCATTCCCCCCACCTCCTCTTGTGTGGGGGTCAGAGTAGATTTCTCATCCTCGGTTTACCCTCTGGGTTGGGAGGCACAGACTAGTCAAAGCACTTAATATCTCACAGTAGGGCGGGGCGGAGATGCAGCACAAAGGCAAATCTGGGCTCTTGCTGTTTGAGCCCAGCATGGAGACACCTCTGGGACTTGTGTCTGTTCAGTCTTGAGTTGGCACATCCCCTTGTTCCCCAGAGCTGACCCCCGAGGCCAGTACACACCGCGAGGAAATTCTTACCATAGGCATTTTCTTCATCTCTTGCCATCTTCCGTCCTCCCATTTGCCTGAAAGAGCCCCAAAGACAATTTGTTCATTCATTCATTCATTCATTCATCCATCCATCAAATACGTATAACTACCTACGTGGGTCAGGCAAGGTCCAAAACGCTGGTGGTACCCCAGTGAAAAGGTCAAGGCTCCTGCCTTCCCCTGACATCAGCATATGGGGAAGAACCACCCTGGGAGGACCTGGCTGGCGTTGGCCCGGTACCGGGAGAGCATTTAGTGACTTTTCAGGGACCTCGAATGCAAAAAGCAGAGGGCAGATGATAGCAGGTCCTCTGTATCAGAGAGTGAGCTTTAGATGCTAATGTTTTCCCAGGTGATTCTGTGTCAGTGACATAAGC
The DNA here is from genome assembly GCF_003265705.2 of Callorhinus ursinus. Lineage (NCBI taxonomy): Eukaryota > Metazoa > Chordata > Mammalia > Carnivora > Otariidae > Callorhinus > Callorhinus ursinus. Next base: position 1,014 of record NW_027403421.1, read on the forward strand.
TGTAGGTTCCGAGTTTTCCCAGGAGATGCCACAACCAGGGGAGACTTTGGAAAACCCTGAGCATCGGAAAAGTTTGCTCAGGGATTTAGGAACCACCTTAGGGCAGTCGGCCTGGGGCAAAAACAAGAAGAGAATTTGCATTTTGTTTGTGGAAATTGGAAAGAAAACATCCCTCCCAAGCTGATATGAAGAGCCCGTGATCTGCTCTCAGCAAACCGAGTAACTGGGCTTGTGTCATTTGTCCAAGTTTGATCTGTGCGCCTGGGGAGACGGGCCACTGCCCTCCAGCTCCTGATGGTCTTGCCCCAAATCTGAGGCCTCTCCGACTAAGTGATTATACCCAATTCCCACGTGGTTTAATACAGTGAAACACTTCGCGATGACGTTTGTCTGAGCACACGAGAGCCTGGACACAGGCGCGCAGCCCGTCCTCCGTCCGCCTCCCCGGCCCCCTGTCCCGCTCGCCCCCTACTCGGTGGGCTGCTCCGCAGAGAGCGGGATTCGGCACCTTTCCTTTCCCACCTGTGTGCTTGCTCCTCTGACCACTGATTCTCTCCCACGTGTCTGAGTCCTGTCTGTGCCTCACCATCCATTTCACGTCTACCTCTTCATGGCGACACCTGCTTCCTGTGGGTGACCGTGTTCTGTCCCGTGGGCACCACATGAGGAAAAGCAGAGGCAGGGGCTGCTGGATAACTTGTCTCTGGCCAGAGGACTCAGGTGACAGGTTTGCCTGGTACTCAGTCCAAAGTGTTTTGTGTTTCTGCAGCAACACCCTGCCACCCCCCCAAAGCCCTCAGTAAAGGTCACCCCACACGCCTTAGGTGAGGAGTGGTCTTGTGCATACAAATCAGCGAACTCCCATAACTGACCCCAGAGCAGAAGTGAAGAAACAGCCAGAAGATTCAGTGCAAAGAATAAGCATTTAGCTAAAGCCAGAAGCCCTTGTCCATGCTGGAAATGAGAGATTGTGGTATAGAATATTCACGGAACTGCTGAGTAGGTCATTAGAATTTTCCATATAGTTTGAAAAGGGTGTTGATATGATTTTTCCTAGTTTTTAAGTGGGAATTAAGCCCCAGCTGACATATAGGTTAATAAATGTCATCAACTGTTGCGGTGTATAATACATACAGAATCCCATATTCGTAACACTCTGAGTCCTCAAAGTTCATCTAGTTGAGTGTCTTCCAAACTTGCTGCTTTTCACAATTACTTGAGTGTTTTTAAAAGTACACATTTTGGGGGACCATCTTCAGAGATTCTGATTCTTGATCTGATCTTGCTGATGTAATCACTCCACCAACCAGAGTGTGGAAACCAGTTATTTATTCAAACTCTTGCATTGCACAGACGAGGAAAGTAAGGTTTCCTTGCAGCTCGGAGGGGAAGCTTGACTTGGGGAGCAGAAGACCTCTTTTAAGGGGCTGGAGACCAAGTTCCTAAGCTCAGATGTCTCCGGAGGGCCCCCTACTGTGGGCAGTGAGGAGAAAGAGTATGGGGGTGGGAGTAAATTCATATGTATCTAGATTTGCCACATTGTAACCAGCTCTGAGGTTAGATTATTTACGGTCCACAGAAATATCTTTTTCTTTTGCTGAGTATATCATTTGGACAATCTTCAATGCCTTTTAAACTGTATTCTTTTCCTGGAAGGGCTTCTAGCACCCACTGCTCTTATTGTATTAAGAGAATGTGGAAGGAACAGGTTTTGCCACTAAGCAGGTGTGTGTGTCTTCCGAGTGATGACTGACTTGCTTCCTTGATTTCTTCTCACATCTTCTGACTTCTTGTCTGCAGGTACAGAAAAACCACAAACAGAAGTGATTTTGATTAACAGGTCACGTCTTAACAATGG
>NW_027403422.1:0-2871 GCF_003265705.2 Callorhinus ursinus
AAAAGAAGAAGATAACGGAGAGGAAGAAAAGGGGAGTATGTCAGAGGGGGAGACGAACCATGAGAGATGATGGACTCTGAAAAACAAACTGAGGGTTCTAGAGGGGAGGGGGGTAGGGGGATGGGTTAGCCTGGTGATGGGTATTGAGGAGGGCACGTTTTGCATGGAGCACTGGGTGTTATGAACAAACAATGAATCATGGAACACTGCATCACAAACTAATGATGTAATATATGTGATTAAGATAACAATAAAAAAATTAAAAAAAATAAAAAATAAATCTCTGATATATAGTTATTATTTATTTGTATAATAGCCATTTTTAATTGTTCTTGAAAATTTATTCTTTGATATCACCATGCTCACTTTCAATTTGCTTCCTTGGGATCACAAAGAAAAAACACAGAAGAGCTATTATGTTCAAAAATCAAACAGGGACACATAATGGTCAATTGAATCAGTGTGTCCTAATAATTCTTGGAGGACAGCTACTCATAGACCATAGAGTTCTGTAAAAGTTAAAAATGAAGCTATCTAGCATTTGCCTATGGGAAAACACATAAGTAGTACCAGTCTCTACTAACTGTAAAATGGAGAATGGAGGAGAGGGAAAAAGAGATGTCAACCACACATTTCATTCATTCATCTTTCCTCTACAAGTTTAAAAATGAAACACATATGGTGTGTGGACATCTCATATAGAGACAAATGACTGCCCATTTATGAAAAAGAGACATCAACATTTTATTTTAAATAGACATCAAATAAAAAGCAAAACTCAACCCTAATGAGAATGAGGTCACTTCATGTAGAAACTTCATTCTACTGTTATCTATTGGTTATTTTAAGTTTATTATTAAGGTATAATTGACATATAACATTACATTAGATTCAGATGTAAAACACAGTATTTAATAGTTGTTTATATTTTGTGAAATGATTACCTCAATGGTCTTAGTTAACACGCTTCACCATATTTACAATTTTTTTTCTTGGGATGAGAAATTTTAAGATCTGCTATCTTAGAGACTTTCAAATATGCAACATAGTATTATTAACTATAGTCACAATGCTGTGCATGACATCCCCCATGACTTATTTTATAACTGGAAGTCTGTGCCTTTTGGCCCTCTTCACCTATTTCTTTCACCCACCATCCCCACCCCTGAAGAACCACCAAACTGCAGTCTACAAACACGTTGTTTTGTTTTTGTTTCTGTTTTAGATTCTAATTACAAGTTAGAACATATGGTATTTGTCTTTCTCTCTCTCACTTATTTTACTTAGCATAATGACCTCAAGGTCCATACATGTTGTTACAAATGGCAAGATTATCTTCTTTTATATGGCTGAACAGTATTCCACACACTCACATGCATACCACATTTCTTCATCAATTTATCTAACAGTGGACACTTAGGTTGCATATTTACATTGCAGCTGTAAACAATGTTTCAATTGTTTCCATATTTACATTGCAGCTGTAAACAATGTTGCAATAAACATGAGGGTGCATATATATTTTCAAGTCAATTTTTCAATTTTGTTCAGATAAACACCCAGAGTGGAATTTCTGCATTACAGTTCTGGTTTCAATTCTCTGAGTAATTGCATATTATTTTCCACAGTGGCTGTACCAATCTACATTCCTACCAATAGTACACAACGGTTAGCCCCCTTCTCCACATCTTCACCAACACTTGTTATTTCTTGTCTTTCTGATACCAGCTTTATTTATTTATTTATTTATTTAAGAGAGAGGGAGAGAGGGAGGAAGAGATGGGGGAGGGGCAGAGAGAGAGGAACGTAGACTACATGCTGAGCACAGAGCCTGACACCAGGCTGGATTTCGTGACCCTTAGATCATGACCTGAGCTGAAATTGAGAGTTGGATGCTCAACCCACTGTGCCACACAGGCACCCTGATAATAGCCTTTCTAATAGGTATGAAGTAATATTTCATTGTACTTTGGAATTGCATTTCTGTGACTAGAGGTGTTAAACACTTCATGTATATATTGGATATCTGTAATCTTTGATAAAATGTCTATAGAGATCCTCTGCTCATTTTTAATTGGACTTTTTTTTTTACCCTTGAGTTGTATGAGTTCTTCACATTTTGGATGTCAACTATTTTTTTTATTATTATGTTAATCACCATACATCATTAGTTTTATTTTTAAGATTTTATTTATTTATTTGACAGAGAGAGACACAGCGAGAGAGGGAACACAAGCGGGGGGAGTGGGAGAGGGAGAAGCAGACTTCCCACCGAGCGGGGAGCCCTATGTGGGACTTGATCCCAAGACCCTGGGATCATGACCCGAGCCGAAGGCAGACGCTTAACGACTGAGACACCCAGGCGCCCACATCATTAGTTTTTGATGTAGTGTTCCATGATTCTTTGTGCATAACACCCAGTGCTCCACGCAGAATGTGCCCTCTTTAATACCTATAACCAGGCTAACCCATCCCCCCACCCCCTCCCCTATAGAACCCTCAGTTGGTTTTTCAGAGTCCATCGTCTCTCATGGTTCGTCTCCCCCTCCGACTTATTCCTCTTCATTCTTCCCCTCCTGCTATCTTCTTCTTTTTCTTTTTTTAAATATATTGCATTATTTGTTTCAGAAGTACAGATCTGTGATTCAACAGTCTTGCACAATGCACAGCGCTCACCATAGCACACACCCTCCCCAATGTCTATCACCCAGCCACCCCATCCCTCCCACCCCCCACCACTCCAGCACCCTCAGTTGGTTTCCTGAGATTAAAGATTCCTCATATCAGTGAGGTCATATGACACATGTCTTTCTCTGATTGACTTATTTCACTCAGCATAACACCCTCCAGTTCCATCCACGCCATTTGCAA
>NW_027403423.1:0-2870 GCF_003265705.2 Callorhinus ursinus
CTTCTTATCAATTCCTTTTTTACAATTTTTTACAATTTTCATCTTTACAGTCCTATTCCATCCCTTCATCGTATCAACCCTTATTTTGTACATAAGTAAGTCTTTCTTTCTTTAAAATTTTGGGAGGGACTTTCTTCTAACAGACTAAAATACACCCAAAATCTAGTGTGTGGCACTGATCTATGCACTAGCCTGATCATATTTGATCATATTCTGGTTTTATTGTTTTGTCCTGTTTTTGTTTGCTTTTATCTTTTTCTTTTTCTTTTTTTTTCTCTTTCTTTTTTCTTTCTTTACCTTTCTTTTCCCCTGGTTTCAGGTCTTTTCTGATTTGATTAGAATATATTTTCTGGGGACGTTGTTAACCTGTTAGCATTTTGTTCTCTCATTCGTCTATTCTCCTCTGGACAAAATGACAAGATGAAAAAAATCACCTCAGCAAAAAGAACAAGAGGTAGTACCGTCAGCCAGGGACCTACTCAATATGGATATTAGTGCAATGTCAGGCCTAGAGTTCAGAATCATGACTTTAAAGATACTAGCTGGGCTTGAAAAAAGCATGGAAGTTATTAGAGAAACCCTTTCTGGAGAAGTAAAAGAACTAAAATCTAACCAAGTTGAAATCAAAAAGGCTATTAATGAGGTGCAATCAAAAATGGGGGCACTAACTGCTAGGATAAATGAGGCAGAAGAGAGAATCAGTGATATAGAGGACCAAATGATGGAAAATAAAGAAGCTGAGAAAAAGAGAGATAAACAACTACTGGATCATGAGGGCAGAATTCGATAGATAATTGATACGATACGACGAAACAACATTAGAATAATTGGGATCCCAGAAGAAGAAGAAGAAGAGAGAGAGGGGCAGAAGGGATATTGGAGCAAATTATAGCAGAGAACTTCCCAAATGTGGGGAAGGAAACAGGCATCAAAATCCAGGAGGCACAGAGAAACCCTCTCTAAATAAATAAAAATAGGTCAACACCCCGACATCTAATAGTAAAACCTACGAGTCTCAGAGACAAAGAGAAAATCCTGAAAGCAGCTCGGGAGAAGAGATATGTAACCTACAATGGTAGAAATATTAGATTGGCAACAGACCTATCCACAGAGACCTGGCAGGCCAGAAAGGACTGGCATGATATCTTCAGAGCACTAAACGAGAAAAATATGCAGCCAAGAATACTATATCCAGCTAGGCTGTCATTGAAAATAGAAGGAGAGATAAAAAGCTTCCAGAACAAACAAAAACTAAAGGAATTTGCAACACGAAACCAGCCCTCCAAGAAATATTGAAAGGGGTCCTCTAAGCAAAGAGAGAGCCTAAAAGCGGCATGGACCAGAAAGGAATACAGACAATATACAATAACAGTCACTTTACAGGCAATACAATGGCACTAAATTCATATCTTTCCATAGTTACCCTGAATGTAAATGGGCTAAATGCCCCAACCAAAAGACACAGGCTATCAGATTGGATTAAAAAACAAGACCCATCGATATGTTGTCTGCAAGAGACTCATTTCAGACCCAAAGACACCCCCATATTGAAAGTGAAGGGGTGGAAAACCATTTACCATGCTAATGGACACCAAAAGAAAGCTGGGGTGGCAATCCTTATATCAGACAAATTAGATTTTAAACCAAAGACTGTAATAAGAGATGAGGAAGGACACTATATCCTACTTAAAGGGTCTATCCACCAAGAAGATCTAACAATTGTAAATATCTATGCCCCTAACATGGGAGCAGCTAATTATATAAGGCAATTAATAACAAAAGCAAAGAAACACATTGACAACAATACAATAATAGCGGGGGACTTTAACATCCCCCTGACTGAAATGGACAGATCATCTAAGCAAAAGATCAACAAGGAAATAAAGACTTTAAATGACACACTGGACCCAATGGACTTCACAGACATATTCAGAACATTCCATCCCAAAGCAACGGAATACACATTCTTCTCTAGTGCCCATGGAACATTCTCCAGAAGAGATCATATCCTAGGTCACAAATCAGGTATCAACCAGTACCAAAATATTGGGATCATTCCCTGCATATTTTCAGACCACAATGCTTTGAAACTAGAACTCAATCACAAGAGGAAAGTCGGAAAGAACTCAAATACATGGAGGCTAAAGAGCATCCGACTAAAGAATGAATGGGTCAACCAGGAAATTAAAGAAGAATTAAAAAAATTCTTGGAAACCAATGAAAATGAAAACACAACTGTTCAAAATCTTTGGGATACAGCAAAGGCAGTCCTGAGAGGAAAGTATATAGCAATACAAGCCTTTCTCAAGAAACAAGAAAGGTCTCAAATACACAAACTAACCCTACATGTAAAGGAGCTAGAGAAAAAAACAGCAAATAAAGCCTAAACCCAGCAGGAGAAGAGAAATAATAAAGATCAGAGCAGAAATCAATGAACTAGAAACCAAAAGAACAGTACAACAGATCAGGGAAACTAGGAGCTGGTTCTTTGAAAGAATTAACAAGATTGATAAACCCCTGGCCAGACTGATCAAAAAGAAAAGAGAAATGACCCAAATCAACAAAATCATGAATGAAAGAGGAGAGATCACAACCAACACCAAAGAAATACAAACAATTATAAGAACATATTATGAGCAACTCTATGCCAGCAAATTAGAGAACCTGGAAGAAATGGATGCATTCCTAGAGATGTATCAACTACCAAAATTGAACCAGGAAGAAATAGAAAACCTGAACAGACCTATAATCACTAAGGAAATTGAAGCAGTCATCAAAAATCTCCCAACAAACCAAAGCCCAGGGCCAGGTGGCTTCCCAGGCGAATTCTATCAGACATTTAAAGAAGAATTAATACCTATTCTCCTGAA
>NW_027403424.1:0-2869 GCF_003265705.2 Callorhinus ursinus
AGTTCCCACACTATGACAGTCAAAAATTTCTCCAGATAATTTCAAGTGTCCTCTGGAGGCAAAAATCATCCCTGGTTGAGAACCCATGGCCTATCTGGTTGCATTCCAATCAAAGTACATTATAATGACCCAGATCATAATTCTGGGTTGATCACTCGACCCTTCCAAGTACATTTCTGCAAATGTGGAATGAGGCTCATCACTTTATGTTCCTCATAGAATGGCTTTTGCACAAAATAAATGAGATAATTCATATAAGAGTCTGAGTTCAGCCCATGATACCTTAAATGGTCCAAGTAGATTTCTTATAATATCAAATGTTTTAAAAGCTAAAGACTAAATATCAACTTTTAACCTGTATGAAACATACAAAGTTCCTAATTGATTTGTGAAAAGAATTATGAATCCAAGGATTGTTGTACCCGTGGTTTTATAGCAAAGGAACAGACTTTTACTTGTTGGAGTAGGAATAACAATTTTCTGGAGCTATCAGGAGTTGTGCTCCCACCACAAGTCAATGTTTTGGAGACCCAAAGAATATGGTCAAAGCAGGTTCCTCCGTCTTAGTTTTGGAAAAAAACATTCACTCAGGCCTGTGGAAAGTTTCAGTGTTAGAGTTCTGGAAGCCAGGAGAGTTCAGGAAGGAGTAATAAACAGTGGATTCACCTGAATTTTATCTGGTCTCTTGGGAACGGAGAATCTACAGGGAAGAATTTCATTCAGTCCAGATAAGTTCCCATGGGGTGATGTACTCAGGGGTTGGAGTAATAATGGGAAATGTGTCGATAGAGCAGGTATAGGGAACAGATACAGCAAACATAAGGAGCTATAAATATCTCCTCTGCTGTAGGCTCTGAGCACGTTCAACCGTTTCAAGCTGGAGGAGACATGGTTTTTGCTTTTGGATTCCTAAGTCTGACTGTGGGACCCATGCTTCAGTACTTCTTACCATCCTGTCTGGGAACAGAGCTTCAGTCTCCACCATGAAACATCCAGGAAGGAGTTCGGACCCCCACATGGAGACCTTCCTCTCAGAGACCGCATCCCGGTGAGTCTCAGAGCTCAGCAGGTATTTCAGGAAAGGTTCAGAGGGAATGAAAGCTGAGAGCTTTTACCTGAGGTCACCTGGAAGTCTAACCAGCTGAGCCCAGGGCCAAGAGACCATTGTGTTTGTTGGTGGGTGAGCTCATTCATTTCTAGTCAATTTATTTATATGTAAAAAAAAGAAATGTCTGTTGAACTTACACGAAAATGATTTGCTATGCACCCTGACTACGTAGGATGTACTCTAATATTTCCTATTGTGCCTTATTTATTCTATTCTATTTTATTCTTACAAACCACAACCTGACCCACAAATGGTCCCAAGCTCAGAATATGGAAAATATTCCTCTCCCACATCCTCCAATCCTGTTGCTAGTAACTCCCTACTTCTGTTCTCTCTCTCATCACTGGCAACTTCTGTGAGCACAGATTCTCTCATTCCTTTATGCAATATGTATTTATTCCTACTGTTCCTATCCAAACTGTGTCTGGGGGTAAAGGGCAGGGGTATTTATAACATGCCCCATGCGCTCACATTCTAGCAGGAAAACGGACATAGAATTAAATAAAAATTACACCCTGATAACCCCTACATCTAAATTATTGCAAGAGAAAGTGTCCTTTTTTTTGAGGGAATGTTACAAAAGCCCAGCAAAACAAAAACAGGTTAGTGAAGGAGATGAGTCCTTGGAGTCTGAAAGAGGAGATGGGATCGTGAAGATGGAGAGGAGGTGAATGATCCTAGACAGACCAGTGAGTGACTCCAAGCAGAGGGCAGCTGTGTATGGAGGCTCTGAGCCTTGGAGATTGGGGCTTCAGGTGAAGCTACAACTCAAGTTCAGTGTTTGTGACATCGATGTGGGCAAGACAGTGTGAGTGGGAAGCTGGAGGGTCAGTCAGGGGAGGCAAGCCAAGTGTTGGGAGCTACAGAATTTGGGGTTCAGTCTCCAGCAGGGAGTCACCAGGAAGGTGTTAAGGTGCGGAGTTGGACAGTAACTTAACTGCAATAGAGAAAGATCTCTCTGGATAAATGTGAATACTCGCTAGAGGGCGCCACCCTGTGGTAGGTGGAGAGCCAACAAGGAGCTGAAAGAAGGCTGTGGAATTGGGGACCCAGAGGTGGGGAAGCAATCCGAGAAAACTCAGCCAAATCTCATCACCAATGATCAGCACTCGTTATCAACAGGAGGGCCTATGTTAAGCTCTTTCCATATATTCACTAAAACTGTCAACCACCTGAGGAGGTTGGACATCTCTAGCCCTACTAGTTAGGGGAGGATATTAACATTTGGAACAGTCTGGTTGTGCTCCAAGTTCAAATAGGAAATATGAGTAGATCCAAAATTCAAAACCTGAGTTTCTAATTAGAAGTTTTGCATTTTATGTCATTTAGAAAAGTTCTTTTAGCAAATCATCTTTTAAAATCCCCCACTTCTGTTGTACTGTGTGTAGTTCCTTTGTGAATTGTGGGTGTCTTCCCTTTGCTTGTTATTCTGGTGCAACGTTCAATCAGTAAGATGTCTTGATAACCGTAAAGACATCCCTACTTTTTTCTTTTGGATAAATTTTCCTTTGCTTCTTTATTAGTCTGGGTATCAAGGTGCTTTAACTGGGGTTGGAATATTGCCAGAACCAGGACATTTACTGCTCCTCACCATTTCTAGGGGCCCCCTGAGCTTTTTAGATCTTTCTCCCCACATTTCTTCCTCAAAATTTTGGGAATGATTTTTTTACGTTTCTTTAAATACTGAATACAAAATGAACATATTAAATTGGAAACTCATGATCACATGCTCATTGGAGACTTAACTATTGGAATTTGGAT
>NW_027403425.1:0-2869 GCF_003265705.2 Callorhinus ursinus
GGTGGTTGGGAACCTGGGGCTGCTGGCTGTGGAAGGTTGAGACGAAGCGGGCATGGCCTGTGTGAACGGGGGCAGAGCAGGCGAGCGTGCGATGTGCAAGCCTGAGCAGAAGGGAACGAGAGGCGGTCAGCCGCGTCCGGGCTGTCCGGCCACGAGTCAGATGAGGACAGGACAGGCACGTGGCGGGTCGAGGGTGTGTTCGTGGAAGGTGGGGTGCGGTGCATGGCGAGGAAGTAGAGGCTGCGAGTATAGACGGCCATTCTGGGGGGACTTCTGCTATGCACAGGTTTGGAGAAGGCCGCCGCAGGAGCTGGAGGCCTGTGTGGGGGCTCCCCCCTCACCCCGGGGGGGGGGCGGGGGGAGGGGTCCTTGTCCCTGCCCTGAGGGAGACACAGGTGTGGCTCTCTGCAGAGGGGACCACCTACCTACTCCTGGGGGACGGGAGGGAGGCTGCCTGAGCAGGAGCAGGACAGAGCCAGGCGCCGGAGTGAGCCAGAGGGCTAGGCCCCAGAGCACAGCTGAGGGCGGCTCCCCCGGAGAGACAGAGGGAAGGCAGCGGGTCTGGACGTGGGGACAGGCAGGATGGTGGATTGGGAAGGGGGTGAACATGAGGCAGCCTTGCTGGTCACCGGGCCTTGTCTTTGAGAGTGGATGTGGTTTCTTCAACAGGAGAATGCCGTTGAGGCCAGGTTTATGTACTTCAGGACCTGGGAGCAGAGATGAACCGGAGAAGGTGGTACTCAGGGACTCAGGGTAGAGCCCCAGGCCCGATGATGATGATGATGGGCAGCCACTGTTTGTAACTGTCCTGTTAGGTGTCATGTACTGGGCTAGGCGCCCTTGGCACCTTGTCCCCGATCCTCGCAGCCACGCGGGAGACGGAGGCTCCGTCAGGTACCGGGACCCAGCTGAGGTTCAGGCCCGGGGGCCCCGCTCTTCCCACTGCACAGCTCTGTCCTCCCGTGAGGAGGGCGGACCCCCCCCCCCCAATCCAGGTGCAAGGGCAGGGGGTCCATGCACTCAGATCCCCTTGCAGTCATGGGCCATCTGTCTCTTCCTCGGCACCTCCTTCTCAGGTCCGGAGTGAGGTGACGGTAGCGCTGCTGTAGCGGGTGATTTGAGGATTGAATCCTCTGGTGTGTGGTTCGTGCCCCTCCCCTGTGCCTGGCATAGAGGCAGTGCGTGCGCCCCGGGACCAGTTGTTCCTGCTCTTGTATTTCCTTTCTCTAGGCTCGGGTCGGGGTTGGGGGTGTCTGTTGATAGTGGAGAGCAGTGGGGCAGGAAGGGGTCCGAGGAGGGTGGCACCCAAAGGGGCCGGGGCCATCTGAGATCGCTGGGGCGCCCCCAGCGCTGAGCCGAGGTTAGATACCAAGGATTTGTGCTCCGCCGCCCCGGGACAGGGGCCCGGGGATCTGCAGTGTCTCGGCGGTGGCAGGGCCAGGGACCCGAGTGGGTTGGCAGGAGAAGAAGCGAGGCCCAGGACTGGCCCTGTCTGTGCTGGGAGGGGGCTAGAGCCAGCTTGCCGAGTCGTGAAACCCAGGGGCCCGTCCCCCTCTGTCCTCTGCTGGGGCTCCGTGGCCTCTGTTGTAGCACCGACCACGTGCTGTCCCGGCCGTGCCTTTCTCTAGCCGTCTGCGCCATCGTCCGAGAGCTCGCCCAAGACTCCGTCTGATGGACACGTCGTCCTGATCCCCGGCCCCTTCCTTTGGGCCTGTCGGCTGACTGTGTCGTGATAGGAAGAAGGAGCCAGGGCTCTCGGCTCCCCCACCGCCCAGGTCAGTAGGCAACCCGGGGGACACTGGGGCGAGGCCTTGCCCGCGGGTCATGAGCTTGGAGCGCTGGGCGTGATGCTCATTGACGTTCGTGGTTCCGTGTCCCCGCAGGCCAGGGGAGGCCCCAGGAGCTGTAGGGAGATGCAGTTCGGCTGCCTCTCCTTCCGGCAGCCTTACGCAGGTTTCGTCTTAAACGGGGTCAAGACCATGGAGACGCGTTGGCGTCCTCTGCTGAGCGGCCACCGGAACTGCACCATCGCCGTCCACATCGCCCAGAGGGACTGGGAAGACGCCGCGTGGAGGAGGCTGCTGGTGGAGAGGCTGGGGATGGCCCCCGCTCAGATTCAGGCCTTGCTTCGGGAAGGGGAAAAGTACAGCCGTGGCGTGATAGCTGGCAAGTGATGATAGGCCAGATGCTGCTCAGACAACCTCCAGGGGCTAAGGCCGCGGGATCTAGCTCGGGAGTTTTGTGGCTTGTTTTCTTTCGAACTGCTTGGTGTGTGAGCCGAGCGACACACTGTTCAGAGGGGCAGCAGGGGGCCGTGGGCTGGGGGTGGGGGAGTTGCTGAGGTCCCACGACCTCCGGGGGACCCTGCGTCCGCTCTGGGCCTCGGTTCCCATTTTCGATCTGAGAGGCAGGGACAGCTTCCGAGTCTCCACGTGGCACTGGCCTGTGCGTGTGTATGTGTACACCCGTGTGTTTGCGCGCGAGTGTGTGTGCGTCCGTGTGTGCGTGCGCGTACGTGCGGCAGAGACCATGGGAGGCGGAGACCGCGGTACCCGGCGTGGGTTGGGGTAGCCTCCAGATTCAGGCTGTTGCCTGGCTTCGTGGGCGGATGCCCCACCCCCACCGTCCCCGCATCCCAGCTAAGTTCCCTGCGCCCTGGGTGGGTCAGGTCCCACCGCCGCACCTGCCACCTGCCAAAGTGCTCGGGGACCTGATGGCCTGTTCCCCCTGGCGTCTGGAGCCCTTCTGACCTCCGCCTGCTGCCCTGAGCAGTGTGGCTGGGACCAGCCCATTGCTTGGGTGTGGTCGTTGAGGACAAGGCCCTCCACTTCTTTGTCTCCGTCCCTCGGCCTCACCCGGAATTCCCTGA
>NW_027403426.1:0-2868 GCF_003265705.2 Callorhinus ursinus
AAGGATATTGGTCTGTAATTCTCCTTTTTGATGGTATCTTTGTCTGGCTTTGGGATCAAGGTAATGATGGACTCATGAAATGAATTTGGAAGTTTTCCTTCCATTTCTAATTTTTGGAACAGTTTCAGGATAATAGGTATTAATTCTTCTTTAAATGTCTGATAGAATTCCCCTGGGAAGCCATCTGGCCCTGGGCTTTGGTTTCTTACGAGATTTTTGATGACTGTTTCAATTTCCTTAGTGGCTATAGGTCTGTTCAGGTTTTCTATTTCATCCTGGTTCAGTTTTTGTGGTTGATACATCTCTAGGAATGCACCCATTTCTTCCAGGTTATCTAATTTGCTGGAATAGAGGTGCTCATAATATGTTCTTACAATTGTTTTTATTTCTTTGGTGTTGGTTGTGATCTCTTCTCTTTCATTTATGATTTTGTTGATTTGGGTCATTTCTCTTTTCTTTTTGATCAGTCTGGCCAGGGGTTTATCAATCTTGTGAATTCTTTCAAAGAACCGGCTCCTAGTTTCGTTCATCTGTTCTACTGTTCTTTTGGTTTCTAGTTCATTGATTTCTGCTCTGATCTTTATTATTTCTCTTCTCCTGCTGGGTTTAGGCTGTATTTGCTGTTCTTTCTCCAGCTCCTTTAGGTGTAGGGTTAGATTGTGTATTTGAGACCTTTCTTGTTTCTTGAGAAAGGCTTGTATTGCTATATACTTTCCTCTCAGGACTGCCTTTGCTGTATCCCAAAGATTTTGGACAGTTGTGTTTTCATTTTCATTGGTTTCCTTGAATTTTTTAAATTCTTCTTTAATTTCCTGGTTGACCCATTCATTCTTTAGTAGGATGCTCTTTAGCCTCCATGTATTTGAGTTCTTTCTGACTTTCCTCTTGTGATTGCGTTATAGTTTCAAAGCATTGTGGTCTGAAAATATGCAGGGAATGATCCCAATCTTTTGGTACCAGTTGATTTCTGATTTGAGACCTAGGAGGTGATCCATTCTGGAGAATGTTCCATGGGCACTAGAGAAGAATGTGTATTCCGTTGCTTTGGGATGGAATGTTCTGAATATGTCTGTGAAGTCCATTTGGTCCATTGTGTCATTTAAAGTCTTTATTTCCTTGTTGATCTTCTGCTTAGATGATCTGTCCATTTCAGTCAGGGGGGTGTTAAAGTCCCCCACTATTATTGTATTGTTGTCAATGTGTTTCTTTGCTTTTGTTATTAATTGCCTTATATAATTGGCTGCTCCCGTGTTCGGGGCATAGATATTTACAACTGGTAGATCTTCTTGTTGGATAGACCCTTTAAGTAGGATATAGTGTCCTTCCTCATCTCTTATTACAGTCTTTGTTTTAAAATCTAGTTTGTCTGATATAAGGATTGCCACCCCAGCTTTCTTTTGGTGTCCATTAGCATGGTAAATGGTTTTCCACCCCCTCACTTTCAATCTGGGGGTGTCTTTGGGTCTAAAATGAGTCTCTTGCAGACACCATATGGATGGGTCTTGTTTTTTAATCCAATCTGATAGCCTGTGTCTTTTGATTGGGGCATTGAGCCCATTTACATTCAGGGTAACTATTGAAAGGTATGAATTTAGTGCCATTGTATTTCCTGTAAGGTGACTGTTACTGTATGTTGTCTGTGTTCCTTTCTGATCTTTGCTGCTTTTAGGTTCTCTCTTTGCTTAAAGGACCCCTTTCAATATTTCTTGGAGGGCTGGTTTCATGTTTGCAAATTCCTTTAGTTTTTGTTTGTTCTGGAAGCTTTTTATCTCTCCTTCTATTTTCAATGACAGCCTAGCTGGATATAGTATTCTTGGCTGAATATTTTTCTCGTTTAGTGCTCTGAAGATATCTTGCCAGTCCTTTCTGGCCTGCCAGGTCTCTGTGGATAGGTCTGTTGCCAATCTAATATTTTTACCATTGTAGGTTACATATCTCTTCTCCTGAGCTGCTTTCAGGATTTTCTCTTTGTCTCTGAGACTCGTAAGTTTTACTATTAGATGTTGGGGTGTGGACCTATTTTTATTGATTTTGAGAGGGGTTCTCTGTGTCTCTTGGATTTTGATGCCTGTTTCCTTCCTCACATTAGGGAAGTTCTCTGCTATTATTTGCTCCAATATACCTTCTGCCCCTCTCTCTCTTTCTTCTTCTTCTGGGATCCCAATTATTCTAATGTTGTTTCGTCTTATCAAATCACTTATCTCTCGAATTCTGCCCTCGTGATCCTGTAGTTGTTTCTCCCACTTTTTCTCAGCCTCTTTACTTTCCATCATTTGGTCTTCTATATCACTGATTCTCTCTTCTGCCTCATTTATCCTAGCAGTTAGTGCCCCCATTTTTGATTGCACCTCATCAATAGCCTTTTTGATTTCGACTTGGTTAGATTTTAGTTCTTTTATTTCTCCAGAAAGGGTTTCTCTAATAACTTCCACGCTTTTTTCAAGCCCACTTAGTATCTTTAAAGTCATGATTCTGAACTCTAGGTCCGACATCGTACTAATGTCCGTATTGAGTAGGTCCCTGGCTGACGGTACTACCTCTTGTTCTTTTTGCTGAGGTGATTTTTTTCTTCTTGTCATTTTGTCCAGAGGAGAAGAGATGAATGAGAGAACAAAATGCTAACAGGTTTACAACGTCCCCAGCAAATATACTGTATACAAATCAGAAAAGACCTTAAACCAGGGGAAAAGAAAGGGAAAGAAAGAAAAAAGAAAGAGAAAAAAAAACAAAGAGAAAAAAAGAAAAAAAAGATAAAAACAAAAACAGAACAATACAAAAAAAGCAGAATGTGATCAAATATGATCAGGCTCGTGCATAGATCAGTGCCACACACTAGATTTTGGGCGTATTTTGGTCTGTTAGAAAAAA
>NW_027403427.1:0-386 GCF_003265705.2 Callorhinus ursinus
CCAACAAGCGGCAGATCCGGGGAGACTCCCCTTCCTCCCCCGGGGAGGAGCGGCGCGGGAGCGCACCGCAGGGATCTGCTGGGTTTGGAGACTCCACACGGGGTCGGGTGCCAGAGATAGAAACGCTCGGTCACCAGCCAGGTGAGCACGGAGTGCGGCCGGAGACCGGGGACACGGGAGTGACTGCTTTTCTCTGGGGGCGCCCTGAGGAGCGGGGCCCCAAGTTCTCGGCTCCTCGGGGCGGAGATTGGGAGGCCACCATTTTCACCCTGGTCCTCCAAAGCTGTACCGAGAGCTTGCAGGGAACAAAAGCTCCCGAGAGCAAACCCGAGCAGCTTGCTTAGCCCGGACCGACAAGGGTGGGGCAATTCCGCCTCCGGCAAAGA
>NW_027403427.1:486-2868 GCF_003265705.2 Callorhinus ursinus
TACAGTTTCTTCTAACAGATCAAAATATACCCTAAATCACTAGTGTATGGCTTTGTTCTAGTCTCCTGCCTGATCACAGTCTCTCCACTTTTTTTCTTTCTTTCTTTCTTTTTTTTTAATCCTCTTCTTTCTTTTTTCAAACACCTTATCAATTCCTTTTTTAAAATTTTTTATAATTTTCATCTTTACAGTCATATTCCATCCCTTCATCATATCAACCCTTATTTTGCACATATATAAGTCTTTCTTTCTTTAAAATTTTAGGAGGCACTTTCTTCTAACAGACCAAAATACACCCAAAATCTACTGTGTGGCACTGATCTATGCACCAGGCTGATCATATTTGATCATATTCTGTTTTTGTTTGTTTTTATCTTTTTCTTTTTCTTTTTTTTTCTCTTTCTTTCTTCTTTCTTTCCCTTTCTTTTCCCCTGGTTTCAGGTCTTTTCTGATTTGTTTAGAGTATATTTTCTGGGGACGTTGTTAACCTGTTAGCATTTTGTTCTCTCATTCATCTATTCTCCTCTGGACAAAATGACAAGATGAAAAAAATCACCTCAACAAAAAGAACAAGAGGTAGTACCATCTGTCAGGGACCTAATCAATATGGACATTAGTATGATGTACAGACCTAGAGTTCAGAATCATGATTTTAAAGATACTAGTTGGGCTTGAAAAAAGCATGGAAGTTATTAGAGAAACCCTTTCTGCAGAAATAAAAGAACTAAAATCTAACCAAGTCGAAATCAAAAAGGCTATTAATGATGTGCAATAAAAAATGGGGGCACTAACGGCTAGGATAAATGAGGCAGAAGAGAGAATCAGCGATATAGAAGACCAAATGATGGAAAATAGAGAAGCTGAGAAAAAGAGAGATAAAGAACTACTGGATCATGAGGGCAGAATTCGAGAGATAAGCGATACGATAAGACAAAACAACATTAGAATAATTGGGATCCCAGAAGAAGAAGAAAGAGAGGGGCAGAAGGTATGTTGGAGCAAATTATAGTAGAGAACTTCCCTAATGTGGGGAAGGAAACAGGCATCAAAATCCAGGAGGCACAGAGAACCCCTCTCAAAATCAATAAAAATAAGTCAACACCCGACATCTAATAGTAAAACTTACGAGTCTCAGAGACAAAGACAAAATCTTGAAAGCAGCTCAGGAGAACCTACAATGGTAGAAACATTAGATTGGCAACAGACCTATCCACAGAGACCTGGCAGGCCAGAAAGGACTGGCATGATATCTTCAGAGCACTAAACGAGAAAAATATGCAGCCAAGAATACTATATCCAGCTAGGCTGTCATTGAAAATAGAAGGAGAGATAAAAAGCTTCCAGGACAAACAAAAACTAAAGGAATTTGCAAACACGAAACCAGCTCTCCAAGAAATATTGAAAGGGGTCCTCTAAGCAAAGAGAGAGCCTAAAAGCAGCATAGATCAGAAAGGAACACAGGCAATATACAGTAACAGTCACCTTACAGGCCATACAATGGCACTAAATTCATACCTTTCAATAGTTACCCTGAATGTAAATGGGCTAAATGCCCCAATCAAAAGACACAGGCTATCAGAATGGATTAAAAAACAAGACCCATCAATATGCTGTCTGCAAGAGACTCATTTTAGACACAAAGACACCCCCAGATTGAAAGTGAGGGGGTGGAAAACCATTTACCATGCTAATGGACACCAAAAGAAACCTGGGGTGACCATCCTTATATCAGACAAATTAGATTTTAAATCAAAGACTGTAATAAGAGATGAGGAAGGACACTATATCCTACTTAAAGGGTCTATCCAACAAGAAGATCTAACAATTGTAAATATCTATGCCCCAAACATGGGAGCAGCCAATTATATAAGGCAATTAATAACAAAAGTAAAGAAACACATTGACAACAATACAATAATAGTGGGGGACTTTAACACCCCCCTGACTGAAATGGACAGATTATCTAAGCAAAAGATCAACAAGGAAATAAAGACTTTAAACAACACACTGGACCAAATGGACTTCAGAGACATATTCAGAACATTCCATCCCAAAGCAACGGAATACGCATTCTTCTCTAGTGCCCATGGAACATTCTCCAGAATAGATCACATCCTAGGTCACAAATCAGGTCTCAACTGGTACCAAAAGATTGGGATTATTCCCTGCATATTTTCAGACCACAGTGCTTTGAAACTAGAACTCAATCACAAGAGGGAAGTTGGAAAGAACTCAAATACATGGAGGCTAAAGAGCATCCTACTAAAGAATGAATGGATCAACCAGGAAATTAAAGAAGAATTAAAAAATTTCATGGAAACCAATGAAAATGAAAACACAACTGTTCAAAATCTTTGGGACGCAGCAAAGGCAGTCCTAAGA
>NW_027403428.1:0-2867 GCF_003265705.2 Callorhinus ursinus
AAGCAGTTGCAAAAGCGGGTGTGGAAGCACAACGCAAGCGTTCTATACGAAACTCGGAAAACAAGGTGTTATAGAATGTAGCTTTCCCCCGCGTCTTGGCTCATGTTTAGGGAAGGGATACCCACTGCGCGGGTGGAAGCCTTGGGAAAGTACCATGGGCTGAAGTGTGAAAAGCAAGCCTATGCAGAACGGACGTTCAGCGCACATCTTGTTTCACGAAGAGAGAAGCCGTTCCAATAAGTGTGTGGAAGCCTAAGGCCAAGTGCCATATATACTTACCCCCACGAAGAAGCGCTGTAGAATACCCGTCCTTCAACTCACAGCTTTCCTGAGGAAGTTTTTCTAAAGGGCGTGTGGAGGTACGAGGAAAAGTGTGACAGGCTACGGTCTGAGAAGGAGGTCTGCGTGGAACCACTCTTTCAACTCACGGCTTGTTTCTGGCTTACGGGAGGCTTCTCAAGCGGGTGTCCGGAAGCCTAGAGAAAAAGTGCATACAATTCAATCCGCGGGGGAAAAAAGCAAGAACCCAAAAGCATCGGCGAGAAACCGACTCTCAACGAACACCTTCTTTCCTGACGAGAAAGAAATATGTTCAACTCTGTGTGTGTGTGTGTGTGTGTGTGTGTGTGTGTGTGCGTGAATAAGAGAAGTGCCATGTACTCACCTTGGAAAAGCACGTCTGCGTTTACCGCAATTCTCCACTAATATCTTCAGGTATCCTGGAGACAGAATCATTTCCAAAAGTGGGTGTGGAAGTATCATGAAGTGCCGTACGCTTTACTACCGTTCCCTGCACCTGACTCCGAGAATCGTCTCCCTGACGATAGAAAAGAGCTGAGCTATCTGAAGGCTGCGTGTCATCGCACAGGGACCGTCCCCTGGACCTAACTCCGAGAAACGCGTCGGGGGTACAAGGCAGCTTTCAACTGACGACTTCTTTCCTGAGCCCAGAAGCGTTTACATATGTACGCGTGGAAGCGTCAGGAGAGCGCCTCAGACCGCCCTCTAAGAGGCAACCTCACTTTGGCGAAACCGTCTTGCACCAGACATCCTTTGCCTTGGAGACGGGAGCCTTTTGAATAGTCGTGGTGGAAGCACAAGGAACGTGCCGTGCCCTGTACTCATCTCTGAGAAACAAGTCCGTGCGCAATGGGTCTTTCATGCTAGCATATGGACGGGTCATGAAGTCAGTAGAGATTGCAAGTGTACGTGTGCAGGCAAAAGGAGAGTGCACTATCCTTAACTCCGAGAAAAGAGCATGACGGCGGGAGACCGTCTTTCAAGCGAACCCCTCTCCTGAGGATATATCGAAGCAGTTGCAAAAGGGGGTGTGGAAGCACAACGCAAGCATTGTATACGAAACTCGGAAAACATGGTGGTGTAGAATGCAGCTTTCCCCCGTGTCTTGGTTCATGTTTAGGGAAGGGACACCCACTGCGCGTGTGGAAGCCTAGGGAAAGTACCATGTGCTGAAGTGAGAATAGCAAGCCTCTGCAGAACGCAACGTTCAGCGCACATCTTGTTTCTGAAGAGAGAAGCCGTTTCCAATATGTGTGTGGAACCCTAAGGCAAAGTGCGATGTATACTGACCCCCACGAATAACTGCTGTAGAAAACCCGTCCGTCAACTCAGAGCATCCCTGAGGAAGTTTTTCTAAAGTGCGTGTGGAAACCCAAGGAAAAGTGTGACAGGTTAAGCTCTGAGAAGGAGGTCTGCGCGGAACGCCTCTTTCAAATCACGGCTTGTTTCTGGCTTAGGGAAGGCTTCTCAAGGGTGTGTACAGAAGCGTAGGGATAAAGCGCATACACTTCACTCTCCGGGGTGAAAAAAAGCAAGAACCCAAAAGCATCGGTAAGAAAACGTTTCTCAACGATCACCTTCTTTCTTGACGGGACAGAAACATGTTCAACTCTGTGTGTGTGTGTGTGTGTGTGTGTGTGTGTGCGTGAATAAAAAAAATGCCATGTAATCACCTGGGAAAAGGAAGTCCGCATATACGGCAACTCTCCACTAATATCTTCAGGTATCCTAGAGACAGAATCATTTCCAAAAGTGGGTGTGAAAGCATCATGAAGGTGCCGTACGCTTTACTACCTTTCCCTGGACCTGATTCCGAGAAACGTCTCCCTGACGATAGAAAAGAGCTGAGCTATCTGAAGGCTGCGTGTCATCGCACAGGGACCGTTCCTTGGACCTAACTCCGGGAAACGCGTCGGGGGTACAAGGCAGCTTTCACCTTGCGCATTCTTTCGTGAGCCCAGAAGCGTTTGCATATGTAGGCGTGGAAGCGTCAGGAGAGCGACTTAGACCGCCCTCTAAGAGGCAACCTCGCTTTTGCGAAACCGTCTTGCACCAGACATCCTTTGCCTTGGAGACGGGAGCCTTTTGAATAGTCGTGGTGGAAGCACAAGGAGCGTGCCGTGCCCTGTAGTCATCTCTGAGAAACAAGTCCGTGCGCAATGGGTCTTTCAGCCTAGCATATGGACGGGGTCATGAAGTCAGTAGAGATTGCAAGTGTACTTGTGCAGGCATAAGAGAGTGTCCTATCCTTAACTCCGAGAAAAGAGCATGACGGAGGGAGACCGTCTTTCAAGCGAAGCCCTCTCCTGAGATATACCGAAGCAGTTGCAAAAGGGGGTGTGGAAGCACAACGCAAGCGTTCTATACGAAACTCGGAAAACAAGGTGGTATAGAATGCAGCTTTCCCCCGCATCGTGGTTCATGTTTAGGGAAGGGATACCCACTGCGCCTGTGGAAGCCTATTGAAAGTACCATGGGCTGAAGTGTGAAAAGCAAGCCTGTGCAGAACGCAACGTTCCGCGCACATCTTGTTTCACGAACAGAGAAGCCGTTTCCAATGTGTGTGT
>NW_027403429.1:0-2867 GCF_003265705.2 Callorhinus ursinus
AGGAAATGGTCCAGTTTCATTCTTCTGCATGTGGCTGTCCAATTTTCCCAACACCATTTGTTGAAGAGACTGTCTTTTTTCCACTGGACATTCCTTCCTGTTTTGTCAAAGATAAGTTGACCATAGAGTTGAGGGTCCATTTCTGGGCTCTCGATTCTGTTCCATTGATCTCTGTGTCGCTTTTTGTGTCAATACTATACTGTCTTGATTATGACAGCTTTGTAATAGAGCTGGAAGCCCGGAATTGTGATGCCGCCAGCTTTGCTTTTCTTTTTCAAGATTCCTCTGGCTATTCGGGGTCTCTTCTGGTTCCATACAAATTTTAGGATTATTTGTTCCATTTCTTTGAAAAAAGTGGATGGTATTTTGTTGGGGATTGCATTGAATGTGTAGATGGCTCTAGCTAGCATTGACATCTTCACAATGTTGGTTCTCCCAATCCATGAGCATGGAACGTTTTTCCACTTCTTTGTGTCTTCTTCAATTTCTTTCCTGAGTATTTTATAGTTTTCTGAGTACAGATCATTTGCCTCTTTGGTTAAATTTATTCCTAGGTATCTTATGGGTTTGGGTGCAGTTGTGAATGGGATCGACTCCTTGATTTGTCTCTCTTCTGTCTTGTTGTTGGTGTATAGGAATGCCACTGATTTCTGTGCATTGATTTTATACCCTGCTACTTGACTGAATTGCTGTATGAGTTCTAGCAGTTTTGGGGTGGAGTCTTTTGGGTTTTCCACATACAGTATCATATCATCTGCAAAGAGTGAGAGTTTGACTTCCTCTTTGCCGATTTGGATGCCTTGATTTCTTTTTGTTGTCTGATTGCTCTGGCTAGGACTTCTAATACCATGTTGAATAGCAGTGGTGAGAGTGGACATCCCTGCTGCGTTCCTGACCTTAGGGGAAAAGCTCTCAGCTTTTCCCCATTGAGAATGATATTCGCTGTAGGTTTTTCACAGATGGCTTTTATGATATTGAGGTATGTACCCTCTATCCCTATACGCTGAAGAGTTTTGATCAAGAAAGATGTTGTACTTTGTCAAATGCTTTTTCTGCATCTATTGAGAGGATCATCTGATTCTTGCTCTTTCTTTTGTTAATGTATTGTATCACGTTGATTGATTTGCAGATGTTGAACCAGCCTTGCAGTCCAGGGATAAATCCCACTTGGTCATGGTGAATAATCCTTTTAATGTACTGTTGGATCCTATTGGCTAGTATTTTGGTGAGAATTTTTGCATCCATGTTTATCAAGGATATTGGTCTGTAATTCTCCTTTTTGATGGGATCTTTGTCTGGTTTTGGGATCAAGGTAATGATGGACTCATAAAATGAATTTGGAAGTTTTCCTTCCATTTCTAATTTTTGGAACAGTTTCAGGAGAATAGGTATTAATTCTTCTTTAAATGTCTGATAGAATTCCCCTGGGAAGCCATCTGGTCCTGGGCTTTTGTTTCTTGCGAGATTTTTGATGACTGTTTCAATTTCCTTAGTGGCTATAGGTCTGTTCAGGTTTTCTATTTCTTCCTGGTTCAGTTTTTGTGGTTGATACATCTCTAGGAATGCACCCATTTTTTCCAGGTTATCTAATTTGCTGGAATAGAGGTGCTCATAATATGTTCTTACAATTGTTTGTATTTCTTTGGTGTTGGTTGTGATCTCTTCTCTTTCATTTATGATTTTGTTGATTTGGGTCATTTCTCTTTTCTTTTTGATCAGTCTGGCCAGGGGTTTATCAATCTTGTTAATTCTTTCAAAGAACCAGCTCCTAGTTTCTTTGATCTGTTCTACTGTTCTTTTGATTTCTATTTCATTGATTTCTGCTCTGATCTTTATTATTTCTCTTCTCCTGCTGGGTTTAGGCTTTATTTGCTGTTCTTTCTCCAGCTCCTTTAGGTGTAGGGTTAGATTGTGTATTTGAGACCTTTCTTGTTTTTTGAGAAAGGCTTGTATTGCTATATACTTTCCTCTCAGGACTGCCTTTGCTGTATCCCAAAGATTTTGGACAGTTGTGTTTTCATTTTCATTGGTTTCCTTGAATTTTTTAAATTCTTCTTTAATTTCCTGGTTGACCCATTCATTCTTTAGTAGGATGCTCTTTAGCCTCCATGTATTTGAGTTCTTTCCGACTTTCCTCTTGTGATTGCGTTCTATTTTCAATACATTGTGGTCTGAAAATATGCAGGGAATGATCCCAATCTTTTGGTGCCGGTTAATTTCTGATTTGAGACCTAGGAGGTGATCCATTCTGGAGAATGTTCCATGGGCACTAGAGAAGAATGTGTATTCCGTTGCTTTGGGATGGAATGTTCTGAATATGTCTGTGAAGTCCATTTGGCCCACTGTGTCATTTAAAGTCTTTATTTCCTTGTTGATCTTCTGCTTAGATGATCTGTCCATTTCAGTCAGGGGGGTGTTAAAGTCCCCCACTATTATTGTATTGTTGTCAATGTGTTTCTTTGCTTTTGTTATTAATTGCCTTATATAATTGGCTGCTCCCGTGTTCGGGGCATAGATATTTACAAGTGGTAGATCTTCTTCTTGGATAGACCCTTTGAGTAGGATATAGTGTCCTTCCTCATCTCTTATTACAGTCTTTGTTTTAAAATCTAGTTTGTCTGATATAAGGATTGCCACCCCAGCTTCCTTTTGGTATCCATTAGCATGGTAAATGGTTTTCCACCCCCTCACTTTCAATCTGGGGGTGTCTTTGGATCTAAAATGAGTCTCTTGCAGTCACCATATGGATGGGTCTTGTTTTTTAATCCAATCTGATAGCCTGTGTCTTTTGATTGGGGCATTGAGCCCATTTACATTCAGGGTAACTATTGAAAGGTATGAATTTAGTGTCATTGTATTGCCTCTAA
>NW_027403430.1:0-2867 GCF_003265705.2 Callorhinus ursinus
TGCCCAAACATGCTGGTAGGGATGTGGTGTGGCTTGGATTCAGACCATGATTTTCCTCTCTACACTCAAATCCAGGACACATATTTCATTTCCCCACAGTACATCTCTAAGTCCCCATCATTGCTTTTTAACCCCGTTACATCCATCAGCTCAGTTCTGGACAGGATCTTTAGGAGCTGGGCAGCTGAGTCCCTCCCCGCATGCCTCTCATCCATTTTGAAGTTACAGAGAAGGAGGAGCTGCAGAATGGCCTCCACACACAGAGATCTGTCAGCGGCATGGGTCATTGGAATAACCGGAAGGCAGTTCAGAACATCCTGTACAGCCCCAGAGGCTCCATCATGACCTTTGTGTTAAGAAAGGCCCAGCCCAGTCTATGATTCCATCAGCCAACCTCACACCTGGCTATAGGGACAGCTATCCCCTCTTCATCAAGTGGCATCCCCTCACCATAGCCATACCCACAGCCCAGCCACAGCCTAGGGGGTGGGTCTGAAATCACCTGCATCCGGGTGGAGAGGTGGCAGATAACACTTGGAACATGGCAGTGTAGGCCACGTGGGAAGCCAGAACCAAGTGGAGCAAAGTGGATGGAGCTAGGCACACAGCATTCAGACTGTGTTTGTGTGGCTTGGACTGCGTCCCCAGGCCCTTCAGGTCAACTTTGCATACCACGCAAGCATGGTTAGTTTTGTGCTTGCACTGTCCCCAAGGCAAGGGTGACATGGAAATGACCACCACAACAATCCTGGTCGCTAATAGTTACCTTTTACTTATATGGAAGAGCCAGATTACCTGGAAGAGAACAGGGTTTTCTCAATCCCAACACGTTGGGTTTAAATGCTAAAAAGTCCACAAGAACTTGAAATTCAATAGGAAATGAGGACTAACCCTGAAGCATATGGGCTCAAGGAGGAGGTAGAAAAGGAAAGTCTGCAAGAATGTCACAGAAATTTGGAGGCTGGGGATTTTTTTAAGACTTGGCCTTAACAGTGGGGAATGGATACACCAGAAGATGGTAGAAATCCCAATAAGTTTAGGAGGATTCTAGAACAAAAGAGGCCTTGTGTGATGTCCAGGGTGTAGCTGGGAGCCTATAGTCCTTTTGAGAGATAGGACAGCAAAGGTGGTCGTAGGGGTGGGAGTATAGATGGGAACCCTGAGATCAGCCCCCCCAGGGACTCCAAGAACCCTGGGACACTGCACACATGTTTGGGTGGGTGAGCAGAGCAGGATAGGCCGGGGGGTGGGAGAAGAAGAATGCTCTAGAGGCCTCAGCACAGCTATGGACATTAATACCCAGACAGAGGTTGATAGCCCAGGTCAGGGAGGGAAGGGCCAGCAGAGGCCAGTGAAAGCAGGGGTGCCCCGGGAGTTAAAGCAACCCAATCAGAGAAGGGCGGCAGCCTTGAGAGAGGGAAGAAAAGTTACAGGAAGCATACGGAAACTACCAGGCTTTTGTAACGAGAAAAGTCTGAGGTTTGAACCCCAAATGACCGAAGTGCCTTGAATTAGGAGCCTTCAGTTTTCCATTATCAAGGGACCGAAAAGCTTTCAGTCTCTCATCTCATCCCCAATGTGACTGCGTAAAAAGTCGATGTGGTCACCTGTGGAAAGCTGAAAGGCCTAACCTACTCGTCAAACCCTTGCTGCCCACTGCTGGCCTGCCAAGAACCCTGTGCCCTCTCTCCAGAGAAAACGAAGTCACTCGGATGGGGAGGGTGGATTCTCGCATTGTGACCACCGAGGGTGGAGAGCAGAAGTTCACTGAGGTCTAGAGGGCTGGGGTCTGGGTTCTCAGAGCTCAGAGATATCATGTCATGGCCCTTCCACTCACAGATGGGGAAATGGATGTCCAGAGAGGAGAGGATTTGGCCCGCAACCAGAAACCCCATCTCAAGCTCGTCTCCAAGTGCCGCTTCAGGGGACAATCCCCCATTTCCAGAAGGTAGCAACTGGGGTTTCAGGCCCCAGATAGAGCCACAGCCCATTCCCCATTCGAAAAATGCCCAGGTTCTCCTGGGGCTGCATGCATCCCTCCACCCGGCGACCACACGAGCCATCATTGGTGAGGTTCTGGACATGGGACTCGGCTGCCAGTTTCCCCCGCTCTAAAAGGAGACAGTCTCTGTTGGTGGGAATGCAAGCTGGTGCAACGACTCTGGAAAACAGTATGGAGATTCCTCAAACAGTTGAAATTAGAACTACCATTCGATCCAGCAATTGAACTACTGGGTATTTACCACAAAATACAAATGTATGGACCCGAAGTGGTACGTGCACCACAATGTTTATAGCAGCAATATCCACAATAGCCAAACTGTGGAAAGAGCCAAGATGTCCATCGACAGATGAATGGATAAAGAAGAAGTGGTATATATACACAATGGAATATTATGCAGCCATCAAAAGGAATGAGATCTTGCCATTTGCAACGACGTGGATGGAACTGGAGGGTGTTATGCTGAGTGAAATAAGTCAATCAGAGAAAGACATGTATCATATGACCTCACTGATATGAGGAATTCTTAATCTCAGGAAACAAACTGAGGGTTACTGGAGTTTTTGGGGGTGGGAGTGATGGGGTGCCTGGGTGATAGACATTGGGGAAGGTATGTGCTATGGTGAGCGCTGTGAATTGTGCAAGACTTTTGAATCACAGATCTGTACTTCTGAAACAAGTAACGCAACATATTTTAAGAAAAAAGTAAAAGAAGATAACAGGAGAGGAAGAATGAAGGGGAGTAAGTCAGAGGGGGAGACGGACTATGAGAGATGATGGACTCTGAAATACAAACTGAGGGTTCTAGAGTGAAGGAGGGTAGGGGGATATGTTAGCCTGGTGATGGGGATTAAAGAGGGCACAT
>NW_027403431.1:0-2867 GCF_003265705.2 Callorhinus ursinus
TCCTGCGTGTAGGTACTTAGCCAGGAAACATGAAAGCATATGCCCAAAGACTTGTGTACAAATGCTCATAGCTGCTTAATTTCTAATGACCTAAAACTGAAAATTCCATCACCTGGTTAGAGAAACAAATTGTGGGGCAGTCACATAGTGGAGCGCTGGGTGGCAACAAGGACGAGACCCAAGGACTGTCCAGTCCACAAGGACTGGAACACACTACCATATGGAGAAACCTCAAAATGATTATGCTGAGTGAAAGATGCTAAACCAAAAAAAAAAAGAGCACTAGCTATATGATTGCATTTATTATTTTTTTTTTAATGCCAACAGAAACACAGTGAGAGAAACAGAGCAGAAGTTGCTAGGCCTGGGGAGGGAAGGGGCTGGAGGGATTACAGAGTACCCCAAGGAAGCCTTTGGAGTGATGGACAGGTTAACTATGTTGATTGTGATAATGGTTTCCTGGGTGCATTCATATGTCAAAACTTACACCTGCTATATAACCCAGCCATTCCACTATCTGAATACCTGACTAAGAGAAGTACACAGGCCCAACTATAGTGGCCAGAAGCAGGTCACTGATGATTCTGTACCAAGAATATACTTTTTGCAGAAAACTCCATTAGGATAATTTCTGTTTCTTGATGAGGTTTGTGCACATTAAAGATGAACTACCTCCATTTTTTCCACTTCCATTTAAAATGTACTAAAATTATATTCATTGGGATCATTTTTTTCCTTGTACATATAAGATTTCTTATATTAGGGGTGACTGAGTGGCTCAGTCGGTTAAACGTCTGCCTTTGGCTCAGGTCATGATCTTAGGGTCCAGGGATCAAGTCCCACATCGGGCTTCCTGCTCAGTGGGGAACCTGCTTCGCCCTCTGCTTCTGCATCTTCTCTCTGCTCATGCTCTCTCTCATGCTATCTCTCACTCTCAAATAAATAAATAAATAAATCTTAAAAAAAGATTTCCTATATGGATCAAATTTGCAATTACAACTTGTGCCTACACACATCTTAGGTCTGTTATTCCCGAATGCTCAGGAGTCAGGCTTTTACCACGTCCACAGGTTTAGCCACCGTCAAATCATCTTGTTACTGTTCCTAGCAATAAAAGTGATTATGAATTCTGCTTTTTAGAAAAATACTTATCATTTGCCTAAACCATCCCACAGAGTAAGAGTGAGCATATCCCTCAGTTGCTTAGATGAACATTTGTGCTGGCTCACTGTACAGCCTGTCCAGTTTTCCCCTGTTCTTCTTGTCTCTGTGTGCAGCAGTATCTTCTCTGGGACCTGTAAGGCATTTCCAGGGTTAGAGTATCCACAGGGATATGAAGGAAGATCGGAGAGTCTCTCGTCACTTGTCAACATCTTCATTCATATTTTTAAAAAATGACAATTGGAATATCTATTCGTTTTGAAAAAATCAGTGAACTTGATATAAACCAGTTTGGCTTATATGTGGGAAATGAGTACATTGAGGGAAATCTAAAGCAGGGGGCTAGATAACCCCTCCCAGGAAGGAAATGTAGCACTATATCTCTTAAGTACCCCACCGCACAACGTAATTTTGAGAAGGTGAGTCCCTGTGTGCTAATGCGAAAATAACTCTAATTTGCTAAATGAAACAGGAAGTCACGTTAGTATGAACAGTGACTAAATAAGAAGAGTGTTATATGTAAATCTATTCCTGGGCATGGAAAGTTTCGGAAGATACACAAGAAATCATCAATCGGGTTCTGCGGGCTCTACCCAATCCATGGCCTTCCATCGGTGTTCCCTGAGCATAAGCCCTGTCTCTCAGGAAGGAGACCCAAGTGTCAGCTACAGATGACAGGCCCAATGAGGAGAGAAGGGAAAAATTAAGGACAAGGATTTGAGCATGTGAAAGGAGAGAGTGCCAGGAGAATCCGTTCTGGATCCTGGGAAGCTCTGAGGAGGAGGGATGATCTGTAAGTGGAAAGAAACCACTGGTACTATAGCTCCTCCAAATTTCTCCCAAATCCTCCACAACCACCCCTACTCCCTAGCCTGAGCACATCTTGCCACACCATTCCCACCTAAAAGCTCAGGGTTCAGGACTGCCCAGGAACGGTGAGGGCAGGTCCTGAGTTGCTGCCATGGCTGTTTCTGCTCTTTGGAACATGTGGCCTATGGCTTGGTTTTTGCCTCACTCTGTGACTGACATTGAGTTTTGTTCAGTGTTTAGAGGGTACCTGGTGTCTGACACCAGGGTACAAAGCTTATATACCCAGTAGGGAGATTAAGAAACTGACTTTAGAAGAGACAGACCAAAGCAAATGAAAGGAATCATGGACATGCCAACTCTAATCTTAGTAATGTTGGCTCTCAGTGAAGGCAGATAAAATTTGTTTTTTTAATTTTATCAAGTGTTAATACACTACAGAGGCATGGGCCACCCAGATCAATTTGCAAGTCCTTTTAGGTAGTCTAGGCATTCCAGGGCTCATAAGTGCACAGACGATATACACCCGAGTGCCCCTGCATAAGTGTAAGGTTACCCAGCTTCTCATTACCAGTTGCCTCTAGAGCGCACATCTATAAGCATGTATGGCGTGTCACGATCTGCTCTGAAACTTCACATCTGTCCTAATTTCATTGTCACACAACCCTCTGGCCATATTCCCAGGGCCACATACCTGATGAGGGGAAAAGGGGGAGTTTGTTTGAACCCAGACAGACTGACGAATCCTGAAAATACTCATGGCTGTTTCATCAGTCCCTTTTGCAGCCCCAACAGCAAAAGACAGGGTCCTTGGTCTTCCTCACCCAAAGTTCCTCCATCATGCTCCTGTAGCCTTTGCCATCTGTCTTTGCAACCAGAATATAGGACCATCTTTCCCT
>NW_027403432.1:0-2866 GCF_003265705.2 Callorhinus ursinus
AAAAATGGGGGCACTAAATGCTAGGATAAATGAGGCAGAAGAGAGAATCAGTGATATAGAAGACCAAATTATGGAAAATACAGAGCCTGAGAAAAAGAGGGAGAAACAACTACAGGATCAGAGGGCAGAATTCGAGAGATAAGTAATACGATAAGACGAAACAACATTAGAATAATTGGGATCCCAGAAGAAAAAGAAGAGAGAGAGAGGCAGAGGTATATTGGAGCAAATAATAGCAGAGAACTTCCCTAATGTGAGGAAGGAAATAGGCATCAAAATCCAGGAGGCACAGAGAACCCCTCTCAAAACCAATAATAATAGGTCAACACCCCGACATCTAATAATAAAACTTACGAGTCTCAGAGACAAAGAGAAAATCCTGAAAGCAGCTCGGGAGAAGAGATATGTAACCTACAATGGTAGAAACATTAGATTGGCAACAGACCTATCCACAGAGACCTGGCAGGCCAGAAAGGACTAGCAAGATATCTTCAGAGCACTAAACGAGAAAAATATGCAGCCAAGAATACTATATCCAGCTAGGCTATCACTGAAAATAGAAGGAGAGATAAAAAGCTTCCAGAACAAACAAAAACTAAAGGAATTTGCAAACACGAAACCAGCCCTCCAAGAAATATTGAGAGGGGTCCTCTAAGCAAAGAGAGAACCCAAAAGCAGCAAAGAGCAGAAACGAACACAGACAACATACAGTAACAGTCACCTTACAGGCAATACAATGGCACTAAGTTCATACCTTTCAATAGTTACCCTGAATGTAAATGGGCTCAATGCCCCAATCAAAAGACACAGGCTATCAGACTGGATTAAAAAACAAGACCCATCAATATGCTGTCTGCAAGAGACTCATTTTAGACCCAAAGACACCCCCACATTGAAAGTGAGGGGGTGGAAAATCATTTACCATGCTAATGGACACCAAAAGAAAGCTGGGGTGGCAATCTTTCTATAAGACAAATTAGATTGTAAAACGAAGACTGTAATAAGAGATGAGGACGGACACTATATCATAATTAAAGGGTCTATCCAACAAGAAGATCTAACAATTGTAAATATCTATGCCCTGAACATGGGAGCAGCCAATTATATAAGGCAATTAATAACAAAAGCAAAGAAACACGTTGACAACAATACAATAATAGTGGGGGACTTTAACACCCCCCTGACTGAAATGGACAGATCATCTAAGCAAAAGATCAACAAGGAAATAAAGACTTTAAATGACACACTGGACCAAATGGACTTCACAGACATATTCAGAACATTCCTTCCCAAAGCAACGGAATACACAGTCTTCTCTAGTGCCCATGGAACATTCTCCAGAATTGATCACATCCTAGGTCACAAATCAGGTCCCAATCAGTACCAAAAGATTGGGATCATTCCCTGAATATTTTCAGACCACAATGCTTTGAAACTAGAACTCAATCACAAG
Organism: Callorhinus ursinus; assembly: GCF_003265705.2. Lineage (NCBI taxonomy): Eukaryota > Metazoa > Chordata > Mammalia > Carnivora > Otariidae > Callorhinus > Callorhinus ursinus. Next base: position 1,454 of record NW_027403432.1, read on the forward strand.
AGGAAAGTCGGAAAGAACTCAAATACATGGAGGCTAAAGAGCATCCTACTAAAGAATGAATGGGTCAACCAGGAAATTAAAGAAGAATTAAAAAAAATCATGGATAGCAATGAAAATGAAAACACAACTGTTCAAAATCTTTGGGATACAGCAAAGGCAGTCCTGAGAGGAAAGTATATAGCAATACAAGCATTTCACAAGAAACAAGAAAGGTCTCAAATACACAACCTAACACTACACCTAAAGGAGCTGGAGAAAGAACAGCAAATAAAGCCTAAACCCAGCAAGAGAAGAGAAATAATAAAGATCAGAGCAGAAATCAATGAACTAGAAACCAAAGAACAGTAGAAGAGATCAACGAAACTAGGAGCTTGTTCTTTGAAAGAATTAACAAGATTGATAAATCCCTGGACAGACTGATCAAAATAAAATAGAAATGACCCAAATCAACAAAATCATGAATGAAAGAGGAGAGATCACAACCAACACCAAAAAAATACAAACAATTATAGAAATACAAACAATTATGAGAACACATTATGAGCAACTCTATGCCAGCAAATTAGATAACCTGGAAGAAATGGGTGCATTCCTAGAGATGTATCAACTACCAAAATTGAACCAGGAAGAAATAGAAAACCTGAAGAGACCTATAACCACTAAGGAAATTGAAGCAGTCATCAAAAATCTCTCAAGAAACAAAAGCCCAGGGCCAGATGGCTTCCCAGGGGAAATCTATCAGACATTTAAAGAAGAATTAATACCTATTCTCCTGAAACTGTTCCAAAAAATAGAAATGGAAGGAAAACTTCTGAACTCATTTTATGAGGCCTGCATTACCTTGATCCCAAAACCAGACAAAGACCCCATCAAAAAGGAGAATTACAGACCAACATCTTTGATGAATATGGATACGAAAATTCTCACCAAAATACTAGCCAATAGGATCCAACAATACATTAAAAGGATTATTCACCACGTCCAAGTGGGATTTATCCCTGGGCTGCAAGGCTGGTTCAACATCCACAAATCAAACAACGTGATACAATACATTAACAAAAGAAAGAACAAGAATCATATGATCCTCTCAATAGATGCAGAAAAAGCATTTGACAAAGTACAGCGTCCTTTCTTGATCAAAACTCTTCAGAGTATAGGGATAGAGGGTACATACCTAAATATCATAAAAGCCATCTATGAAAAACCTACAGCGAATATCATTCTCAATGGGGAAAGGCTGAGAGTGTTTCCCCTAAGGTCAGGAACGCGGCAGGGATGTCCACTCTCACCACTGCTATTCAACATGGTATTAGAAGTCCTAGCCACAGCAATCAGACAACAAAAAGAAATCAAAGGCATCCAAATCGGCCCAGGACAAACGAACAGGGGAAACCAACTATATTCTCCCTTAGT
>NW_027403433.1:0-2866 GCF_003265705.2 Callorhinus ursinus
TATCTCCTGGAAGCTTTTTATTTCTCCTATTTTCAATGACAGCCTAGTTGGATACAGTATTCTTGGCTGCATATTTTTTTCATCTAGTGCTCTGAATATACCATGCCAGTCCTTCCTGGCCTGCCAGGTCTCTGTGGATAGGTCTGTTGCCAATCTAATGTTTCTACCATTGTAGGTTACAGATCTCTTCTCCCGAGCTGCTTTCAGGATTTTCTCTTTGTCTCTAAGACTTGTAACTTTTACTATTAGATGTCGGGTGTTGACCTATTTTTATTGATTTTGAAGGGGGTTCTCTGTGCCTCCTGGATTTTGATGCCTGTTTCCTTCCCCAAATTAAGGAAGTTCTCTGCTATAATTTGCTCCAATATACCTTTTGCCCCTCTCCCTCTTTCTTCTTCTTCTGGGTTCCCAATTTTTCTAATGATGTTTCGTCTTATGGTATCGCTTATCTCTCAAACTCTGCCCTTGTGATCCAGTAGTTGTTTATCTCTCTTTTTCTCAGCTTCTTTATTTTCCATCATTTGGTCTTCTATATCACTAATTCTCTCTTTTGCCTTGTTTATTCTAGCAGTTAGAGCCTCCAGTTTTTATTGCATCTCATTAATACCCTTTTTTATTTTGACTTGGTTATATTCTAGTTCTTTTATTTCTCCAGAAAGAGTTTCTCTAATATCTTCCATGCTTTTCCCAGGCCCAGCTAGTATCTTTGTAATCGTCAGTCTGAACTCTAGTTCCAACATCTTACTAATGTCCGTATTGATTAGGTCCCTGGCAGTTGGTACTGCCTCTTGTTCTTGATTTTTTCCATCTTGTCATTTTGTCCAGAGGAGAATAGATGAATGAGAGAAGAAAATGTTAACAGGGTAACAATGACCCCAGAAAAGTATACACTAAACAAATCAGAAGAGACCTGAAACCTTGGGAATAGAAAGGAAAAGAAAGAAAAAAGAAAAAGATTTAAAAAAAAAGAATATGTTTAAATATGATCAGGCTGGTGAATAGATCAGTCCACACACTAAATTTTGGGCTTATTTTGGTCTGTTAGAAGAAACCTCCCTCCCAAAATTTTAAAGAAAGAAAAGCTTATATATGTACAAAAATAAGGGTAAATACAATGAAGGGACGGAATATGACTGTAAAGGTGTAAATTATAAAAGATTTTATAAAAGGAATTGATAAGATAAGAAGTTGGTTGAAAAAAGAAGGAAGAGAAATTAAATTTTAAAAAAAGGGAGAGAATGTGATCAGGCAGGAGACTAGAACAAAGCCATACACTGGAGATATAGTGTATATTTTGATCATTTAGAAGAAACTGTATCCCAATATTTTAAAGAGAGAACAACTTATATATATAGCAAAAATAAGGTTAGCTACTATGAAGGGATAGAATATGACTCTAAAAATGAAAAATAAAAAAGTTTTTTTTTTAAAGGGATTGATAAGATGTTGGTTGAAAAGGGGAAAAAGAAAAATTCAAAAAAAAAGAAAAAGAAAATTTTAAAAATTAACTTTGAAAGACTAAAGAATCATGGGGGGAAAAAGGAATGAATTCTAAGTGCTGTATTCCCCTAGTGCTGGAGTTCTGCCGTTCTCATTGATCGGTAAACTTGGTCTTGGCCGGCTGTTCTTGCTGATCTTCTGGGGGAGGGGCCTGTTGCCCTGGTTCTCAGATGTCTTTGCTGGAGGCAGAATTGCCCCGCCCTTGCCGGGGGCCAGGCTAAGTAATCTGTTCAGGTTTGCTCTCGGGACCTTTTGTTCCCTGCAAGCTTTCCGTTAGGCTTTGGAGGAGGAGAATGAAAATGGCAACCTCCCAATCTCTGCCACAGAGAAGCCAAGAACTCAGGGCCCCACTGCTCAGTGTGTCCCCAGAGGAAAGCAGTCAATCACTCCTGTCTCCCCAGTCTCCGGCCACACTCAGTGCTCACCCGGGCTGTGACCGAGCATTTCTATCTCTGGCACCTGACCCCGTGTGGAGTCTCCAAAGCCAGCAGATCCCTGCGGTGTGCTCCCATGCTGCTCCTCCCGGGAGAGGAAGGGGAGTCTCCCCAGATCTGCTGCTTGTTGGGTCCCTGCTAGAGGAGCAGTGGCCCAACTGTGCCGCGGATCATGGTTTATGGCCACCCCGAGCTGAGAGCCCCCTCCTCGGCTCCGTCTGTGCAGCCAGCTTCCCTGCTCCGATCCCTGGCAGCTCTGCTGCACTCAGGCACCCCCGGTCTTTCTGTGACCCCGAGGGTCCTGAGACCACACTGTCCCAGAGAGTGTCCCACCCCCCGCTTAGCCACTGGAGCAAAATCCCTCAGCAGAGCAGACTTCTGAAAGTTCTGATTTTGTGCTCCGCGGCTCTATCACCTGCCAGAAGTGGCCGACAGAGGCCCCCTACCCCATGGTCTCTCTTCCCAGATGATATCTCAGATTCACTTCTCCACACGTCCTATCTTCCAGAAAGTGGTCGCTTTTCTGTTCAGAGAGTGGCTGCTGTTCTTTTCTTCAATCTCCTGTTGAGTTCGTAGGTGTTCAGAATGGTTTGATCCCTATCTATCTGAATTCCTGGGGCCAGATGAAATTTAGGTCTCCTACTTCTCTGCCGTCTTGCTCCTCCCTATCTCTTACTTTTAAAAAAAGAACATAAAAAATCCACTTGACTTTGTTTTGGGTTTTTATGCATAATTCTAAAAGATGATGAGTAGTATTTTCCATATGCAATCCTGAGATTTACCAATATACATTTGTACTTTCCTTTGAATCAGAACAGTATATATCCATTAACAATTGCATTTTTTGTTTCCTTAAAACTATACCTTCAATGGCATTGACTTCTCTGCATTCTGACCATTTTTTTCCCTGGCCATCTTTTGCATTCAGAACC
>NW_027403434.1:0-2866 GCF_003265705.2 Callorhinus ursinus
CTCTGATACCTGGGAGCTCTGCCGCACTCAGGCACCCCCGGTCTCTCCGTGACCCCAAGGGTCCTGAGACCACACTGTCCCGGGAGGATTCCACCCCCCGCTTAGCCACTGCAGCGACGTCCCTCCGCCGAGCCAACTTCTAAAAGGTCCGATTTTGTGCTCCGCGGCTCTAGCACTTGCCAGAAGCGGCCGGCGGAGGCCCCTCCCCCGCCGTCTATCGTCCCGAATATCGCCTCGGATTCACTTCTCCGCACGCCCTACCTTCCAGTAAGTGGTCGCTTCTCTGTTCAGAGAGTTGTTGCTACTCTCCTGTTCGATCTCCTGTTGAGTTCGTAGGTGTTCAGAATGGTTTGATCCCTATTCAGCTGAATTCCTGAGACCAGACGAAATCTAGGTCTCCTACTCCTCCGCCATCTTGCTCCGCCCCCCTAGGCCAGCAAATTAGATAACCTGGAAGAAATGGGTGCATTTCTAGACATGTATCAACTACCAAAATTGAACCAGGAAGAAAGAGAAAACCTGAACAGACCTATAGCCACTAAGGAAATTGAAGCAGTCATCAAAAATCTCCCCACAAACAAAAGCCCAGGGCCAGATGGCTTCCCAGGGGAATTCTATCAGACATTTAAAGAAGAATTAATACCTATTCTCCTGAAACTGTTCCAAAAAATAGAGATGGAAGGAAAACTTCCAAACTCATTTTATGAGGCCAGCATTACCTTGATCCCAAAACAAAGACCCCATCCAAAAGGAGAATTACAGACCAATATCCTTGATGAACATGCGTGCAAAAATTCTCACCAAAATACTAGCCAATAGGATCCAACAGTACATTAAAAGGATTATTCACCACAACCAAGTGGAATTTATCCCTGGGCTGCAAGGTTGGTTCAACATCCGCAAATCAATCAACGTGATACAATACATTAACAAAAGAAAGAACAAGAATTACAGGATCCTCTAAATAGATGCAGAAAAAGCATTTGACAAAGTCCAGCATCCTTTCTTGATCAAAACTCTTCAGAGTATAGGGATAGAGGGTACATACCTCAATATCATAAAAGCCGTCTATGAAAAACCTACAGCGAATATCATTCTCAATGGGGAAAAGGTGAGAGCTTTTCCCCTAAGGTCAGGAACGCGGCAGGGATGTCCACTCTCACCACTGCTGTTCAACATAGTATTAGAAGTCCTAGCCACAGCAATCAGACAACAAAAAGAAATCCAAGGCATCCAAATCGGCAAAGAGGAAGTCAAACTCTCACTCTTTGCAGATGATATGATACTGTATGGGGAAAACCCAAAAGACTCCACCCCAAAACTGCTAGAACTCATACAGGAATTCAGTCAAGTAGCAGGATATAAAATCAATGCACAGAAATCAGCGGCATTCCTATACACCAACAACAAGAGAGAAGAGAGACAAATCAAGGAGTCGATCCCATTTACAATTGCACCCAAAACCATAAGATACTTAGGAATAAATTTAACCAAAGAGGCAAAGGATCTGTACTCAGAAAAGTATAAAATACTCAGGAAAGAAATTGAAGAAGACACAAAGAAATGGAAAAACGTTCCATGCTCATGGATTGGGAGAACCAACATTGTGAAGATGTCAATGCTACCTAGAGCAATCTACACATTCAATGCAATCCCCATCAAAATACCATCCACTTTTTTCAAAGAAATGGAACAAATAATCTTAAAATTTGTATGGAACCAGAAGAGACCCCGAATAGCCAGAGGAATATTGAAAAAGAAAAGCAAAGCTGGCGGCATCACAATTCTGGACTTCCAGCTCTATTACAAAGCTGTCATCATCAAGACAGTATGGTACTGGCACAAAAACAGACACATAGATCAATGGAACAGAATCGAGAGCCCAGAAATGGACCCTCAACTCTATGGTCAACTTATCTTTGACAAAGCAGGAAAGAATGTCCAATGGAAAAAAGACAGTCTCTTCAACAAATGGTGTTGGGAAAATTGGTCAGCCACAGGCAGGAGAATGAAACGAATGAAACTGGACCATTTCCTTACACCACACACAAAAATAGACTCCAAATGGTTGAAAGACCTAAACGTGAGACAGGAGTCCGTCAAAATCCTAAAGGAGGACATAGGTAGCAACCTCTTCGACCTCAGCCGCAGCAACTTCTTCCTAGAAACATCACCAAAGGCAAGGGAAGCCAGGGCAAGAATGTACTATTGGGATTTCATCAAGATAAAAAGCTTTTGCACAGCCAAAGAAACAGTCCACAAAACCAAAAGACAGCCGACAGAATGGGAGAAAATATTTGCAAATGACATATCAGATAAAGGGCTAGTATCCAAAATCTATAAAGAACTTATCAAACTCAACACCCAAAGAACAAATAATCCAATCAAGAAATGGGCAGAAGACATGAACAGACATTTTCCCAAAGAAGACATCCAAATGGCCAACAGACACATGAAAAAGTGCTCCACATCGCTCGGCATCAGGGAAATCCAAATCAAAACCTCCATGAGATACCACCTCACACCAGTCAGAATGGCGAAAATTAACAAGTCAGGAAATGACAGATGTTGGCGGGGATGTGGAGAAAGGGGGAACCCTCCTACACTGTTGGTGGGAATGCAAGCTGGTGCAACCCCTCTGGAAAACAGTATAGAGGTTCCTCAAACAGTTGAAAATAGAGCTACCCTACGATCCAGCAATTGCACTACTGGGTATTTACCACAAAGATACAAATGTAGGGATCCAAAGGGGTACGTGCACCCCAATGTTTATAGCAGCAATGTCCACAATAGCCAAACTGTGGAAAGAGCCAAGATGTCCATCGACAGATGAATGGATAAAGAAGAGGTGGTATATATACACAAT
>NW_027403435.1:0-2866 GCF_003265705.2 Callorhinus ursinus
AACTGCTAGGATAAATGAGGCAGAAGAGAGAATCAGTGATATAGAAGACCAAATGATGGAAAATAAAGAGGCTGAGAAAAAGAGAGAGAAACAACTACAGGATCACGAGGGCAGAATTCGAGAGATAAGCGATGCGATAAGATGAAACAACATTAGAATAATTGGGATCCCAGAAGAAGAAGAAAGAGAGAGAGGGGCAGAAGGTATACTGGAGCAAATAATAACAGAGAACTTCCCTAATGTGGGGAAGGAAACAGGCATCAAAATCCAGGAGGCACAGAGAACCCCTCTCAAAATCAATAAAACTAGGTCAACACCCCAACATCTAAGAGTAAAACTTACGAGTCTCAGAGACAAAGAGAAAATCCTGAAAACAGCTCGGGAGAAGAGATATGTAACCTACAATGGTAGAAACATTAGATTGGCAACAGACCTATCCACAGAGACCTGGCAGGCCAGAAAGGACTGGCATGATATCCTCAGAGCACTAAATGAGAAAAATATGCAGCCAAGAATACTATATCAACCTAGGCTGTCATTGAAAATAGAAGGAGAGATAAAAAGCTTCCAGGACAAACAAAAACTAAAGGAATTTGCAAACACGAAACCAGCCCTACAAGAAATATTGAAAGGGGTCCTCTAAGCAAAAAGAGAGCCTAAAAGCAGCATAGATCAGAAAGGAACACATACAACAACAGTAACAGTCACCTGACAGGCAATACAATGGCACTAAATTCATACCTTTCAATAGTTACCCTGAATGTAAATGGGCTCAATGCCCCCATCAAAAGACACAGGCTATCAGATTGGATTAAAAAACAAGACCCATCAATATGCTGTCTGCAAGAGACTCATTTTAGACCCAAAGACACCCCCACATTGAAAGTGAGGGGGGGGAAAACCATTTACCATGCTAATGGACACCAAAAGAAAGATGGGGTGGCAATCCTTATATCACACAAATTAGATTTTAAAACAAAGACTGTAATAAGAGATGAGGAAGGACACTATATCCTACTTAAAGTGTCTTTCCAAGAAGAAGATCTAACAAATGTAAATATCTATGCCCCTAACATGGGAGCAGCCAATTATATAAGGCAATCAATAACAAAAGCAGAGAAACACATTGACAACAATACAATAATAGTGGGGGACTTTAACACCCCCCTGACTGAAATGGACTGATCATCTAAGTAAAAGATCAACAAGGAAATAAAGACTTTAAATGACACACTGGACCAAATGGACTTCACAGACATATTCAGAACATTCCATCCCAAAGCAACGGAATACACATTCTTCTCTAGTGCCCATGGAACATTCTCCAGAATTGATCACATCCTAGGTCACAAATCAGGTCTCAACCGGTACCAAAAGACTGGGCTCATTCCCTGCATATTTTCAGACCACAGTGCTTTGAAACTAGAACTCAATCACAAGAGGAAAGTCAGAAAGAACTCAAATACATGGAGGTTAAAGAGCATCCTACTAAAGAATGAATGGGTCAACCAGGAAATTAAAGAAGAATTAACAAAATTCATGGAAACCAATGCAAATGAAAACACAACTGTTCAAAATCTTTGGGATACAGCAAAGGCAGTCCTGAGAGGAAAGTATATAGCAATACAAGCCTTTCTCCAGAAACAAGAAAGCTCTCAAATACACAACCTAACCCTACACCTAAAGGAGGAGGAGAAAGTACAGCAAATAAAGCCTAAACCCAGCAGGAGAAGAGATATAATAAAGATCAGAGCAGAAATCAATGACATAGAAACCAAAAGAACAGTAGAACAGATCAACGAAACTAGGAGCTGGTTCTTTGAAAGAATTCACAAGATTGATAAACCTCTGGCCAGACTTCTCAAAAAGAAAAGAGAAAGGACCCAAATCAACAAAATCATGAATGAAAGAGGAGAGATCACAACCAACACCAAAGAAATACAAACAATTATAAGAACATATTATGAGCAACTCTATGCCAGCAAATTAGATAACCTGGAAGAAATGGGTGCATTCCTAGAAATGTATCAACCACCAAAATTGAACCAGGAAGAAATAGAAAACCTGAACAGACCTATAGCCACTAAGGAAATTGAAGCAGTCATCAAAAATCTCCCAAGAAACAAAAGCCCAGCACCAGATGGCTTCCCAGGGGAATTCTATCAGACATTTAAAGAAAAATTAATACCTATTCTCCTGAAACTGTTCCAAAAAATAGAAATGGAAGGAAAACTTCCAAACTCATTTTATGAGGCCAGCATTACCTTGATCCCAAAACCAGACAAAGACCCCATCAAAAAGGAGAATTACAGACCAATATCCTTGATGAACATGGATGCAAAAATTCTCACCAAACTACTAGCCAATAGGATCCAACAGTACATTAAATGATTATTCACCACGACTAAGTGGGATTTATCCCTGGGCTGCAAGGATGGTTTAACATCCGCAAATCAATCAACGTGATACAATACATTAACAAAAGAAAGAACAAGAATCATATGATCCTCTCAATAGATGCATAAAAAGCATTTGACAAAGTACAGCATCCTTTCTTGATCAAATCTCTTCAGAGTATAGGGATAGAGGGTACCTACCTCAATATCATAAAAGCCATCTATGAAAACCCTACAGCGAATATCATTCTCAATGGGGAAAAGCTGAGAGCCTTTCCCCTAAGGTCAGGAACGCGGCAGGGATGTCCACTCTCACCACTGCTATTCAACGTAGTATTGGAAGTCCTAGCCACAGCAATCAGACAACAGAAAGAAATCAAAGGCATCCAAAACAGCAAAGAGGAATTCAAACTCTCACTCTTTGCAGATGATATGATACTGTATGTGGAAAACCCAAAAGACTCCACCCC
>NW_027403436.1:0-1915 GCF_003265705.2 Callorhinus ursinus
TGGGGGTGTCTTTGGGTCTAAAATGAGTCTCTTGCAGACAGCATATTGATGGGTCTTGTTTTTTAATCCAAACTGATAGCCTGTGTCTTTTGATTGGGGCACTTAGCCCATTTACATTCTGGGTAACTATTGAAAGGTATGAATTTAGTGCCATTTTATTGCCTGTAAGGTAACTGTTACTGTATGTTGTCTATGTTCCTTTCTGATCTTTGCTGCTTTTAGGCTCTCTCTTTGCTTAGATGACCCCTTTCAATATTTCTTGGATGGCTGGTTTTGTGTTTGCAAATTCCTTTAGTTTTTGTTTGTTCTGGAAGCTTTTTATCTCTCCTTCTATTTTCAATGACAGCGTAGGTGGATATAGTATTCTTGGCTGCATATTTTTCTCGTTTAGTGCTCTGAAGATATCTTGCCAGTCCTTTCTGGCCTGCCAGGTCTCTGTGGATAGGTCTGTTGCCAATCTAATATTTTTACCATTTTAGGTTACATATCTCTTCTCCCGAGCTGCTTTCAGGATTTTCTCTTTGTCTCTGAGACTCGTAAGTTTTACTATTAGATGTCGGGGTGTTGACCTATTATTATTGAATTTGAGAGGGGTTCTCTGTACCTCCTGGATTTTGATGTCTGTTTCCTTCCTCACATTAGGGAAGTTCTCTGCTATTATTTGCTCCAGTATACCTTCTGCCCCTCTCTCTCTTTCTTCTTCTTCTGGGATCCCAATTATGCTAATGTTGTTTCGTCTTATTGTATCACTTATCTCTCGAATTCTGCCCTCGTGATCCTGTAGTTGTTTTTCTCTCTCTTTCTCAGCCTCTTTATTTTCCATCATTTGGTCTTCTATATCACTGATTCTCTCTTCTGCCTCATTTATCCTAGCAGTTAGTGCCCCCATTTTTGATTGCACCTCATCAATAGCCTTTTTGATTTCGACTTGGTTAGATTTTAGTTCTTTTATTTCTCCAGAAAGGGTTTCTCTAATAACTCCCACGCTTGTTTCAAGCCCAGGTAGTATCTTTAAAGTCATGATTCTGAACTCTAGGTCCGACATCGTACTAATGTCCGTATTGAGTAGGTCCCTGGCTGACGGTACTACCTCTTGTTCTTTTTGCTGAGGTGGTTTTTTTCGTCTTGTCATTTTGTCCAGAGGAGAATAGATGAATGAGAGAACAAAATGCTAACAGGTTTACAACGTCCCCAGCAAATATACTGTATACAAATCAGAAAAGACCTGAAACCAGGGGAAAAGAAAGGGAAAGAAAGAAAAAAGAAAGGGAAAAAAGAAAGAAAAAAAAGATAAAAACAAAAACAGAACAATACAAAAAAAGCAGAATATGATCAAATATGATCAGGCTAGTGCATAGATCAGTGCCACACACTAGATTTTGGGCGTATTTTGGTCTGTTAGAAAAAAGTGCCTCCTAAAATTTTAAAGGAAGAAAGACATATATGTACAAAATAAGGGTTGATACAATGAAGGGATGGCAGATGATTGTAAAGATGAAAATTATAAAAGATTTTATAAAAGGACTTGATACGATAAGAAGTTGTTTGAAAAAAGAAAGAAGAAGATTTAAGAAAAAAAAAAGAAAAAAGGGAGAGAATGTGATCAGGCAGGAGAGTAGAACAGAGCCATACACTAGTGATTTAGGGTATATTTTGATCTGTTAGAAGAAACTGTATCTCAAAATTTTAAAGAGAGAACAACTTATATATATATGCCAAAAATAAGGTAACTACTATGAAGGGATAAAATATGACTCTAAAAATGAAAAATAAAAAATGTTTTTTTAAAAAAAGAGATTGATAAGATGTTGGTTGAAAAAGGGAAAAAGAAAAATAAAAAAAAAAGTTAACAAAAATTAACTTTGATGAACTAATGAATTATGGTAAAAAAAAGCCATGAATTCTATGTGCAGTA
>NW_027403436.1:2015-2865 GCF_003265705.2 Callorhinus ursinus
GTACAGCCTTGGAGGACCAGGGCAAAAATGGTGGCCTCCCAATCTCCACCCGGAGGAGCTGAGAACTTGGGGCCCCGCTCCTCATTGCGCCCCCAGAGAAAAGCAGTCACTCCCGTCTCCCCGGTCTCCGGCCGCACTCCGTGCTCACCCGGCCTGTGACCGAGCGTTGCTATCTCTGGCACCCGACCCCGTGTGGAGTCTCCAAACCCAGCAGATCCCTGAGGTGCGTTCCTGCGCCGTTCCTCCCCAGGAAGGAAGGGGAGTCTCCCCGGCTCTGCCGCTTGTTGGGTCCCTGCTGGAGGAGCAGTGGCCCGACTGGGCTGCGGATCACAGTTTATGGCCACCCCGAGCTGAGAGCCCGCGCCTCGGCTCCGTCTCTGCAGCCGGCTTCCCCACTCCGATACCTGGGAGCTCTGCTGCACTCAGGCACCCCCGGTCTTTCTGTGACCCCGAGGGTCCTGAGACCACACTGTCCCGCGAGGGGTCCACCCCCCGCTTAGCCACTGGAGCGACGTCCCTCAGCGGAGCCGACTTCTAACAGTTCCGATTTTGTGCTCCGCGGCTCTAGCACTTGCCAGAAGCGGCCGTCTATCCTCCCGAATATCGCCTCGGATTCACTTCTCCGCACATCCTACCTTCCAGTAAGTGGTCGCTTCTCTGTTCAGAGTGTTGTTACTGTTCTTATCTTCGATCTCCTGTTGAGTTCGTAGGTGTTCAGAATGGTTTGATCCCTATTCAGGTGAATTCCTGAGACCAGACGAAATCTAGGTCTCCTACTCCTCCGCCATCTTGCTCCGCCCCCCGAATGTGCCCTCTTTAATACCCATCACCAGGCTAACCCATCCCCCAA
>NW_027403437.1:0-2865 GCF_003265705.2 Callorhinus ursinus
GGGTGGAGGGGAGGCTGCATGCACCTGTCCCGCTGCGGGGCCTGGCTGGCAGGGTGGAGGCAGGTCATTCCTTCCAGCCGTCCCACCCCGAGGGCCGAGGCCTCCTGCCCCAGCCTGCTGTGCACCTGCCCACAGGTGATGAAGACCATGGGCCTGAACAACGCGGTGCACTGGGTGGCCTGGTTCATCACCGGCTTCGTGCAGCTGTCCATCTCTGTGACGGCGCTCACGGCCATCCTCAAGTACGGCCAGGTCCTCATGCACAGCCACGTGCTCATCATCTGGCTCTTCTTGGCCGTCTATGCCGTGGCCACCATCATGTTTTGGTGAGCACCGTGTGGCTGGCAGCAGGCCGAGAGGGAGCCTCGCTTGGGTCCTGGCAGAGTATCCCTTGCATTCCCCCAGAAACCCAGGCACACGCAGGAGGGACGTCCCGGGAGGGGTACGGGCTCTGCACCGGGGGCCGGGTGTGGCTGATGACCCGTGCCCCTCCCCCCCCGCCGTGGCCTAGCTTCCTGGTGTCTGTGCTGTACTCCAAGGCCAAGCTGGCCTCAGCCTGTGGCGGCATCATCTACTTTCTGAGCTACGTGCCCTACATGTACGTGGCGATCCGCGAGGAGGTGGCCCACGACAAGATTACGGCCTTTGAAAAGTGCATTGCGGTGAGGGTCATGGGCAGCCGGGGTGGGGGTGGGGCGCGGCCTCCTCCCCCCGCTGACACCGCTGTCCCCTCAGTCCCTGATGTCCACAACAGCCTTCGGCCTGGGCTCCAAGTACTTTGCCCTGTACGAGGTGGCAGGCGTGGGCATCCAGTGGCACACGTTCAGCCAGTCCCCTGTGGAAGGCGATGACTTCAACTTGCTTCTGGCTGTCACCATGCTGGTGGTGGACGCGGCTGTCTATGGCGTGCTCACGTGGTACATTGAGGCCGTGCACCCAGGTATCAGTTGACCCTGTGGAGGGGGAAAGGAGAGGGTGCGTGGCTCCCTGGGGTGGGTGGCGGGCACATGGCCCAGGCTGGATAGCAACCCCGGCCCTCGGTCAGCCTCCCTTCTGCTCCCCCCACCCCTAGGCATGTACGGGCTGCCCCGGCCCTGGTACTTCCCGCTGCAGAAGTCCTACTGGCTGGGCAGCGGGCGCGCAGAGGCCTGGGAGTGGAGCTGGCCGTGGGCACGCGCCCCCCGGCTCAGCGTCATGGAGGAGGACCAGGCCTGTGCTATGGAGAGCCGGCGCTTGGGTGAGGCGGGTGCCAGGGTGGTGGCTGGGGCAGTCACTGGGTTTTCGGGGCCCCGGGCAGCCTTCGCTGACCCGCCGCCCTGGTGCAGAGGAGATGCGGGGCATGGAGGAGGAGCCTACCCACCTGCCGCTGGTAGTTTGCGTGGACAAGCTCACCAAGGTCTACAAGAACGATAAGAAGCTGGCTTTAAACAGGCTGAGCCTGAACCTCTACGAGAACCAGGTGGTGTCCTTCCTGGGACACAATGGGGCTGGCAAGACAACTACCATGTGAGCATCAGGGCAGAGCCCTCACCAAGTGGGCAGCAGGGCGGGCTCCCTGCAGGAGGTGGGGGTCATGACCCTGCATGCCTGCCCAGGTCGATCCTCACTGGTTTGTTCCCGCCGACCTCGGGGTCGGCCACCATCTACGGGCACGACATCCGCACAGAGATGGACGAGATCCGCAAGAACCTGGGCATGTGTCCGCAGCACAACGTGCTCTTTGATCGGCTCACGGTGGAGGAGCACCTCTGGTTCTACTCGAGGCTCAAGAGCATGGCCCAGGAGGAGATCCGCAAGGAGATGGACAAGTGGGTGGGGTGGGGCGGGGAGGGGGCCGAGGGGCTGGGGCAGGGCAGGGCCCAGAGGCGCCCCCAGCATCGCTGGCTCCCAAGGTCCAGGCCCTACACACCCCCACTCCCACGCTGTGTGGCCCTCAGGATGATCGAGGACCTAGAGCTCTCCAATAAGCGGCACTCGCTGGTGCAGACGCTGTCGGGTGGCATGAAGCGCAAGCTCTCGGTGGCCATTGCCTTTGTGGGCGGCTCCCGCGCCATCATCCTGGACGAGCCCACCGCAGGCGTGGACCCTTACGCACGCCGAGCCATCTGGGACCTCATCCTGAAGTACAAGCCGGGTGAGCAGGGCGTGGGGCGGGTGTGGGTGGCCCCCACCTGGCCCTACCCGGCCCAGCGCCCTGACCCCGATCCTGGGCGCCCCCAGGCCGCACCATCCTGCTGTCCACTCACCACATGGACGAGGCTGACGTGCTCGGGGACCGCATCGCCATCATCTCGCACGGGAAGCTCAAGTGCTGTGGTTCCCCGCTCTTCCTCAAGGGCGCCTACGGGGACGGCTACCGGCTCACTCTGGTCAAGCGGCCTGCTGAGCCTGGGGACCCCCAAGGTCTGTGCAGAGGCTGCCTGAGCTGACCTGGGGCCCTCCCACCCCAGGACCCCTCCTCCAAGCCCAGCGAGCTTGAGCGGTGGCCCCCGCTGCTGCCCCAGTGAGCCTAGCGCACCTGGCTGGGCCTGCCTGGGGCTCCCTCTTCTCATGCCCCCTCTTGACTCGGCTGAGCCCCCGGAGAGAATCCCCCTCTGGCAGCCCCTGAGTTCGGCTCCTCTGCATTCCCCTCCCTTCCTAGAGCCAGGGCTGCCAGCCAGCCCCCCAGGCCGCACCCAGCTGAGCAGCTGCTCAGAACCCCAGGTCTCCCAGTTCATCCGCAAGCACGTGGCTTCCTGCCTGCTGGTCTCGGACACTAGCACAGAGCTCTCCTACATCCTGCCCAGCGAGGCCGCCAAGAAGGGGGCCTTCGAGCGTCTCTTCCAGGTGTGGGGTGGGGGGCTCAGGGGCGGGGGTCTCTCCCAG
>NW_027403438.1:0-2864 GCF_003265705.2 Callorhinus ursinus
TTTTATTTCTTTTTGTTGTCTGGGTGCTGTGGCTAGGACTTCCAGGTGTATTTGAATAGTTGTGGTGATTGTGAACATCCCTGTCTTGTTCCTGACCATAAAGGAAAGGTTCTTAGTTCTCATCCTTAAGGAATGATATTTACTGTGGGTTTTTCATATATTACCTTGATTATGTTGTGCTATGTTCCCTCAAACCCTACTCTGTTGAGTTTTTTTTCATGAATGGGTGTGGCTCTTTGTCAAATCTTTTCTGCATCTATTGATGAGATTTTATGGTTCTTATTTTTTTAAAAAATTTAATGTGATGTATCACATTTATTGATTTGTGAATACTGAACCATCGTGGTAACTCAGGAATAAATCCAACCTGATAGTGGTGAATAATTTTTTTAATGTATTGTTGGATTTGGTGTGATAGTATTTTATTGAGGAAATTTCCTCCGGGTTCATCAGTTATACTGGCCTGCAGTTATCTTGGGTCGCCGTGTTTTTATCTGCATAAATATAGATAAATAATAAATCTTAAAAAAATAAAAATTAAAAAATAGTTTATTTATTCATTCATTCATTTGAGAAAGAGAGAGACAAAGAGAGCTAGTGAACAGGAGCAGGCGTGAGGGGAAAGTCAGAGGGAGAATCAGGTTCCCCACTCAATGACCCCAGTACCCTGGGGTCATGACATGAGCCAAAGGCAGTCACTGCAGAGTCTCTCTTTGCCTGCTGTGGGCAGTGTTTGGGACGTGGCTTGAATGTGGTGAGTTTTAACCTGGTGTGCTTTACTCTGCTTGTGAAATGAGACTTGTCACCACTTCCACCAGAACGGAGGCCGTGCCGAACTCTCTGGTTGGGAGACATGGTGTGAGTAGTTGTTTGTGCTGGTGTTCTAAGTGAGGTGCCTGCTGTGCTGGGACTGAGGCAAGCATGCGTGAGAAGTGCAGTCCCACTGGAGCACAGGGTGTTAAGGCTTGGTGTAGGCAAGTTACGCAGCCAGTGTTGGCAGTGCACTGCTTCCCACAGGTGGTTCTGTGCTTTACTGAGGGGCAAGGGTGGGAAATGAACCTGAGAAGCTCCTTTTTTCCTGGAAAGGCAGCTCTGTGAATGCTGCTTCTCAGGGATGCCCTCGGAGAAGTGTAATCTCCTCCCTGTATGCCCCAGGAATTCTTCCGATCACTGTCTGTCCCTGGGATGTTTTCCTGCTTTATCTCCAGGAGCAGTGCAATAACCCCCAGGCTTTATCCCACCGAAGCTCAGTGATCTTCAGAACTCCAGTCTTTGAACCCTACTGATTGCAGGAGTAAAAAATTCAGCCACTCTTATTTTCCAAGCCAATGGCCTTGAGGATATATTCCCTTGTAGGTTTCCTTTTCCCTCTTTCTCTCTCTCTCTCTCTCCCTTCTTTGCAATCACAGCTCCCTCCTCTGCAGAGCACCTGTAATCTGTTTCTCCCCTATACCAAGTATTCCTATCTTCTTCAATTTGGCCTCTTCTCTCTCTTTAGTTTTGGAGTTTGTTCTGTCAGTCTTCAGGTCAATTTCTGAGCTATTTAGGATGACTTGATAAATATCTAGCTACGTTCAAGGGATGTGGCAAGTCTCGGGTCCTCCTACTTTGCTACCATCTCCCCCCACCCAATTCATCATTTTTTCTCTTTTCTGATCATGCCCAAAGTTGCTATTTTGGTTTTGGCATCTGGGTGGCTCAGTTGGATAAGAATCTGACTTCAGTTCAGGTCATGATCTTAGGATTATTGGTTTGAGTCCCACATCAGACCCTGTGCTCAGCAGAAAGTCTGCTTGAAATTCTCTCCCCCTCCTTCTGCCTCTCCCTCTGCCTTGCCTGTGCCCCTCTCTCCGTGCCTCCCCCCAGTTGGGCTCTCACTAATAAATAATTATGTATGTTTAAAATTGCTATTCGGGGGGAATTTTGTATGACATGTCCTTTAAACACAAAAACTGAGTTGCTGAATTTTTAAACATTAGTAGGTAATTATACTGTTATATTATATTTTATTTTTTTATTATTTTATAATACTATATTTTTGTGAGAAAAAGAGGAGAGCAGGAGCAGGGCTGGGCAGAGGGAGAAGCAGACTCCCTACTGAACAGGGAGCCTGAGGGGGACTCCATCCCAGGATCCTGGGATAATGACCTGAGCAGAAGTCAGACGCTTAACGGAGTGAACGACCCAGGTGCCCACACATGCATTTTAATAAAAGGAGCTAACAAAGAGCTCAGAGTGCCAAATGTGTTAAATGTAATTTCTAATTTTATCCCTCCTAAAACCTTGTGAACTAACAAAATCTTCAGCTCCAGTAAGGCAGAAAATTCTGTGGGCTTGACCTTCAAATTATATCCAAAACCTGTCAACTTCTGCCACCTCCTTTATTTCTACCCTCATCCAAGTGCCATGATTTCTTATCTGACTTACTATATGAGCATCGCTACGGACCTTATACAAAAGGCACAATGATTCCTTGAAGCCTTAAGGCAGATCATATTTCCCCTCTGCTCAAAGTCCTACCATTTTACACTGACCTACTAGGCCCTAGGCAACGTGGGCCCTATTCCCTCTGGTCAACGCTCTTTAGCTTTATCCCTGGCTCTCTCTGCTCAAGAATACTGTTTCATCTGCCTGGAACACTTTATATCTGTGGCCGGACTCTCCCAAGACTTACCATGTCCTCTCCCTCACCATTTTTTGTGCACACCCACGGACTCTTAGGAAGTGAATGCAGGTCTCTTGAGAGCAGTGTGAGTGAGTGATGGGGGGAAGATGGTTTGTCCAGTTCAGGAAGATCTTTGCAGAAGACATGGGTCAAGATTATTTCCCAAATCCCTCCAGAGCCCCTGTGATGGAAACTATAG
>NW_027403439.1:0-924 GCF_003265705.2 Callorhinus ursinus
GTCTCTTACACATTATTTTATAATTTAAAAAATATTACTTGTCAGAATAGAACAAAGATAAAGTATATTCCTTTCCTCATATGCAATTTGAAATTTCTCTGATTGTAAATTGCTTTAGTCTCCTCCAATTGTGATGTAAAACAAATATTCATTAAAGAAAATATTTTTTAAAATATTTTTTTATTGTTGTGTTAATCACCATACATTACATCATTAGTTTTTGATGTCATGTTCCATGATTCATTGTTTGTGCATAACACACAGTGCTCCACACAGAATGTGCCCTCTTTAATACCCATCACCAGGCTAACAAATCCCCCCACCCCCCTCCCCTCTAGAACCCTCAGTTTGTTGTTGAGGGTCCATCATCTCTGATGGTTCATCTCCCACTCCGACTTTTCCCACTTCATTCTTCCCCTCCTGCTATCTTCTTCTTCTTTTTATTTTTCTTAACATATATTGCATTATTTGTTTCAGAAGTACAGACCCGTGATTCATCACTCTGGTACAATTCACAGTGCTCACCAGAGCACATACCCTCCCCAATGTCTATCACCCAGCCACCCCATCCCTCCCAACCCCAACCACTCCAGCAACCCTCAGTTTGTTTCCTGAGATGAAGAATTCCTCATATCAGTGAGGTCATATGATACATGTCTTTCTCTGAGTGACTTATTTCACTCAGCATAACACCCTCCAGTTCCATCCACGTCGTTGCAAAAGGCAAGATCTCATTCCTTTTGATGGCTGCATAATATTCCATTGTGTATATATACCACTTCTTCTTGATCCATTCATCTATCGATGGACATCTTGGCTCTTTCCACAGTTTGGCTATTGTGGACATTGCTGCTATAAACATTGGGGTGCACGTACCCCTTCGGATCCCTACATTTCTTTCTTTGTGGTAAATACCCAGTAGTA
>NW_027403439.1:1024-2864 GCF_003265705.2 Callorhinus ursinus
TTTTAGCCATTCTGATGTGTGTGAGGTGGTATCTCATTGAGGTTTTGATTTGGATTTCCCTGATGCCGAGCGATGTTGAGCACTTTTTCATTTGTCTGTTGGCCATTTGGATGTCTTCTTTGGAAAAATGTCGGTTCATGTCTTCCTCCCATTTCTTGATTGGATTATTTGTTCTTTGGGTGTTGAGTTGGATAAGTTCTTTATAGATTTTGGATACTAGCCCTTTATCTGATATGTCATTTGCAAATATTTTCTCCCATTCTGTCGGTTGTCTTTTGGTTTTGTGGACGGTTTCTTTTGCTGTGCAAAAGCTTTTTATCTTGATGAAATCCCAATAGTTCATTTTGCCCTGGCTTCCCTTGCCTTTGGGGATGTTTCTAGGAAGAAGTTGCTGAGGCTGAGGTCGAAGAGGTTGCTGCCTGTGTTCTCCTTTAGGATATTGATGGACTCCTGTCTCACGTTTAGGTCCTTCAACCATTTGGAGTCTATTTTTGTGTGTGGTGTAAGGAAATGGTCCAGTTTCATTCTTCTGCATGTGGCTGTCCAATTTGCCCAACACCATTTGTTGAAGAGACTGTCTTTTTGCCATTGGACATTCTTTCCTGCTTTGTCAAAGATGAGTTGACCATAGAGTTGAGGGTCCATTTCTGGGCTCTCGATTCTGTTCCATTGATCTATGTGTCTTTTTGTGCCAGTACCATACTGTCTTGATGATGACAGCTTTGTAATAGATGTGGAAGTCCGTAATTCTGATGTCGCCAGCATTGCTCTTCTTTCTCAAGATTCCTCTGGCTATTCGTGGTCTCTTCTGGTTCCATAAAATTTTAGGATTATTTGTTCCATTTCTTTGAAAGAGGTGGATCGTAATTTGATGGGGATTGCATTGAATGTGTAGATCGTTCTAGGTAGTATTGACATCTTCACAATGTTTGTTCTTCCTATCCATGAGCATGAAACGTTTTTCCATTTCTTTCTATCTTCTTCAATTTCTTTCATGAGTATTTTATAGTTTTCTGAGTACAGATCCTTTGCCTCTTTGGTGAAATTTATTCCTAGGTATCTTATGGTTTTGGGTGCAGTTGTAAATGGGATCGACTCCTTGATTTGTCTCTCTTCTGTCTTGTTGTTGGTGTATAGGAAAGCCACTGATTTCTGTGCATTGATTTTATATCCTGCTACTTGACTGAATTCCTGTATGAGTTCTAGCAGCTTTGGGGTGGAGTCTTTTGGTTTTTCCACATACAGTATCATATCATCTGCAAACAGTGAGAGTTTGACTTCCTCTTTGCCGATGTGGATGCCTTTGATTTCTTTTTGTTGTCTGATTGCTGTGGCTAGGACTTCTAATACTATGTTGAATAGCAGTGGTGAGAGTGGACATCCCTGCCATGTTCCTGACCTTAGGGGAAAAGCTCTCAGCCTTTTCCCATTGAGAATGATATTTGCTGTAGGTTTTTCATAGATGGCTTTTATGATATTGAGGTATGTACCGTCTATCCCTATACTCTGACGAGTTTTGATCAAGAAAGGATGCTCTACTTTGTCAAATGCTTTTTCTGCATCTATTGAGAGGATCATATGATTCTTGTTCTTTCTTTTTTTAATGTATTGTATCACGTTGACTGATTTGCGGATGTTGAACCAGCCTTACAGCCAAGGGATAAATCCCACTTGGTCATGGTGAATAATCCTTTTAATGTACTGTTGGATCCTATTGGCCAGTATGTTGGTGAGAATTTTTGCATCCATGTTCATCAAGGATATTGGTCTGTAATTCTCCTTTTTGATGGGGTCTTTGGTTTGGGGATAAAGGTAATGCTGGTCTCATAAAATGAGTTTG
>NW_027403440.1:0-2864 GCF_003265705.2 Callorhinus ursinus
TTTTATTTCTTTTTGTTGTCTGGGTGCTGTGGCTAGGACTTCCAGGTGTATTTGAATAGTTGTGGTGATTGTGAACATCCCTGTCTTGTTCCTGACCATAAAGGAAAGGTTCTTAGTTCTCATCCTTAAGGAATGATATTTACTGTGGGTTTTTCATATATTACCTTGATTATGTTGTGCTATGTTCCCTCAAACCCTACTCTGTTGAGTTTTTTTTCATGAATGGGTGTGGCTCTTTGTCAAATCTTTTCTGCATCTATTGATGAGATTTTATGGTTCTTATTTTTTTAAAAAATTTAATGTGATGTATCACATTTATTGATTTGTGAATACTGAACCATCGTGGTAACTCAGGAATAAATCCAACCTGATAGTGGTGAATAATTTTTTTAATGTATTGTTGGATTTGGTGTGATAGTATTTTATTGAGGAAATTTCCTCCGGGTTCATCAGTTATACTGGCCTGCAGTTATCTTGGGTCGCCGTGTTTTTATCTGCATAAATATAGATAAATAATAAATCTTAAAAAAATAAAAATTAAAAAATAGTTTATTTATTCATTCATTCATTTGAGAAAGAGAGAGACAAAGAGAGCTAGTGAACAGGAGCAGGCGTGAGGGGAAAGTCAGAGGGAGAATCAGGTTCCCCACTCAATGACCCCAGTACCCTGGGGTCATGACATGAGCCAAAGGCAGTCACTGCAGAGTCTCTCTTTGCCTGCTGTGGGCAGTGTTTGGGACGTGGCTTGAATGTGGTGAGTTTTAACCTGGTGTGCTTTACTCTGCTTGTGAAATGAGACTTGTCACCACTTCCACCAGAACGGAGGCCGTGCCGAACTCTCTGGTTGGGAGACATGGTGTGAGTAGTTGTTTGTGCTGGTGTTCTAAGTGAGGTGCCTGCTGTGCTGGGACTGAGGCAAGCATGCGTGAGAAGTGCAGTCCCACTGGAGCACAGGGTGTTAAGGCTTGGTGTAGGCAAGTTACGCAGCCAGTGTTGGCAGTGCACTGCTTCCCACAGGTGGTTCTGTGCTTTACTGAGGGGCAAGGGTGGGAAATGAACCTGAGAAGCTCCTTTTTTCCTGGAAAGGCAGCTCTGTGAATGCTGCTTCTCAGGGATGCCCTCGGAGAAGTGTAATCTCCTCCCTGTATGCCCCAGGAATTCTTCCGATCACTGTCTGTCCCTGGGATGTTTTCCTGCTTTATCTCCAGGAGCAGTGCAATAACCCCCAGGCTTTATCCCACCGAAGCTCAGTGATCTTCAGAACTCCAGTCTTTGAACCCTACTGATTGCAGGAGTAAAAAATTCAGCCACTCTTATTTTCCAAGCCAATGGCCTTGAGGATATATTCCCTTGTAGGTTTCCTTTTCCCTCTTTCTCTCTCTCTCTCTCTCCCTTCTTTGCAATCACAGCTCCCTCCTCTGCAGAGCACCTGTAATCTGTTTCTCCCCTATACCAAGTATTCCTATCTTCTTCAATTTGGCCTCTTCTCTCTCTTTAGTTTTGGAGTTTGTTCTGTCAGTCTTCAGGTCAATTTCTGAGCTATTTAGGATGACTTGATAAATATCTAGCTACGTTCAAGGGATGTGGCAAGTCTCGGGTCCTCCTACTTTGCTACCATCTCCCCCCACCCAATTCATCATTTTTTCTCTTTTCTGATCATGCCCAAAGTTGCTATTTTGGTTTTGGCATCTGGGTGGCTCAGTTGGATAAGAATCTGACTTCAGTTCAGGTCATGATCTTAGGATTATTGGTTTGAGTCCCACATCAGACCCTGTGCTCAGCAGAAAGTCTGCTTGAAATTCTCTCCCCCTCCTTCTGCCTCTCCCTCTGCCTTGCCTGTGCCCCTCTCTCCGTGCCTCCCCCCAGTTGGGCTCTCACTAATAAATAATTATGTATGTTTAAAATTGCTATTCGGGGGGAATTTTGTATGACATGTCCTTTAAACACAAAAACTGAGTTGCTGAATTTTTAAACATTAGTAGGTAATTATACTGTTATATTATATTTTATTTTTTTATTATTTTATAATACTATATTTTTGTGAGAAAAAGAGGAGAGCAGGAGCAGGGCTGGGCAGAGGGAGAAGCAGACTCCCTACTGAACAGGGAGCCTGAGGGGGACTCCATCCCAGGATCCTGGGATAATGACCTGAGCAGAAGTCAGACGCTTAACGGAGTGAACGACCCAGGTGCCCACACATGCATTTTAATAAAAGGAGCTAACAAAGAGCTCAGAGTGCCAAATGTGTTAAATGTAATTTCTAATTTTATCCCTCCTAAAACCTTGTGAACTAACAAAATCTTCAGCTCCAGTAAGGCAGAAAATTCTGTGGGCTTGACCTTCAAATTATATCCAAAACCTGTCAACTTCTGCCACCTCCTTTATTTCTACCCTCATCCAAGTGCCATGATTTCTTATCTGACTTACTATATGAGCATCGCTACGGACCTTATACAAAAGGCACAATGATTCCTTGAAGCCTTAAGGCAGATCATATTTCCCCTCTGCTCAAAGTCCTACCATTTTACACTGACCTACTAGGCCCTAGGCAACGTGGGCCCTATTCCCTCTGGTCAACGCTCTTTAGCTTTATCCCTGGCTCTCTCTGCTCAAGAATACTGTTTCATCTGCCTGGAACACTTTATATCTGTGGCCGGACTCTCCCAAGACTTACCATGTCCTCTCCCTCACCATTTTTTGTGCACACCCACGGACTCTTAGGAAGTGAATGCAGGTCTCTTGAGAGCAGTGTGAGTGAGTGATGGGGGGAAGATGGTTTGTCCAGTTCAGGAAGATCTTTGCAGAAGACATGGGTCAAGATTATTTCCCAAATCCCTCCAGAGCCCCTGTGATGGAAACTATAG
>NW_027403441.1:0-2864 GCF_003265705.2 Callorhinus ursinus
TTGGAGGACCAGGGCAGAAATGGTGGCCTCCCAATCTCCACCCGGAGGAGCTGAGAACTCGGGGCCCCGCTCCTCAGTGCGCCCACAGAGAAAAACAGTAACTCCCTTGTTCCCGGTCTCCGGCTGCTCTCCGTGCTCACCCGGCCTGTGACCGAGCGTTGCTATCTCTGGCACCTGACCCCGTGTGGAGTCTCCAAACTCAGCAGATCCCTGCAGTGCGTTCCCATGCTGCTCCTCCCCGGGAAGGAAGGGGAGTCTCCCCGGATCTGCCACCTGTCGGGTCCCTGCTGGAGGAGCAGTGGCCCGACTGGGCCACAGATCACAGTCTATGGCCACCTCAAGCTGAGAACCCGGGCCTCAGGCCCCTCTCTGCAGCCGGCCTCCCCGCTCTGATACGTGGGAGCTCTGGCGCACTCAGGCACCCCCGGTCTTTCTGTGACCCCGAGGGTCCTGAGACCACACTGTCCCAGGAGGATTCCACCCCCTGCTTAGCCACTGGAGCCACGGCCCTCAGCGGAGCCGACTTCTAACCGTTCTGATTTTGTGCTCCGCGACTCTATCACTTGCCAGAAGCGGCTGGTGGAGGCCCCTCCCCCGCCATCTATCCTCCTGAATATCGCCTCAGATTCACTTCTCCGCACGTCCTATCTTCCAGAAAGTGGTCGCTTCTCTGTTCAGATAGTTGTTGCTACTCTCCTCTTTGAACTCCTGTTGAGTTCCTAGGTGTTCAGAATGGTTTGATCCCTATTCAGCTGAATTCCTGAGGCCAGACGAAATCTAGGTCTCCTATGCCTCCGGCATCTTGCCTCATGTCTAGACTTAGCATTTTGAAAGGGAAATGACACCACACAGAGATGCCAGGACAAACCCAACAGATACAAGTTCAGGACAGGTTGCTGCCCAGACAGGAACAGGATTCCAGAAATGATTACAACTAAAAACAGCCAGAGTACTTACCTGGTCCTTCTGCGGAACCTTCTTGGGCAGGGTGCTGCTGTTGTCCCCTTGAGCGCCACAGGTCTCTGAATATGAATGAAGCCCTAGAAGAGATAGAGGTAGATTCAGACTGCCCTTGACCATGCAGGATGTAAGCGAACGGTCTACACCTGCCCCACCCTCTTCCAGTATCACCCACTCCCACGTCTCATCCAGATGCAGAGAGTTTCTCACAGGTCTCCTCTCAACCCTGTGGACAAAGGAGAGACCAGTCCCTCACCCCTGAGGATGTGACCATTCCACCCAGGGACAGATGTTTCCATAACTAATCAATAACACTGGACAACTGGGGCCTCCACAAGTAAGAGTGATGGGAAGGTTGCACTCCATCCATCCCACAGCCCAAAACATTGTGTCGGTGCTATGCACCTGGGCAATGCCTTCATGTTTGTCTTTTGCAAAATGTCACTTTTCGTCTCCATGGCAGACACCTGCTGCCCAGTTCTGTAGGGTGAAACAAGACAGTCCATGAAACGGACGTCCACAGAAAGCTGAGGAATGTTATTCTGTCCTCACTCAGGCCTATCCTTGTACACAAAGCCTTGGGGTAACACCTCTACATCTTCTCCACTGACAGAAGTAGTTAAACTAAGAATACACTTTGCAACTCATGTAATCCAATTCAGATCATCTTACCATGTGGTGGAGGAACGAGCTGTGGGTGAGGCCCCACTGTCCACCCATGAGAAGGAGGCTGAGGTAGCCCATAGCCAGTGTAGCCTGGTAAACACCGCCCCGTGTGGTAGGGCATACGGGGTGGCCTTGGAGCACGAGGAACCCCTCTCACCTATGTACCGACCTGCAGAACAGAGGACAAAATATTCGGCTAAGACAGCCAAAAGTTGAAACACCAAGAGATGAAACCCAAAGAGCAAGCTCTCAGGATCTGGCTCCTTCTCCAATACTACGTTCCAAAGAGCCGCATCGTGCTAGAAAACTTTATCCCTCTCAGTTGGTACCAAGTATAATAAGGCAGGGAGCAGAGGAATAGAAGTTACAGGAATAACCTACTGTTACCAAACATCACTACCCCTGTCTGCCAATGTTCACTACCAAGAATTAGTGTCTTAAAAGGTGAAAAGGGATCACTGGATACGGGTAAAAGCAGCATACTCCAGACACGGAGGCATCGGCATCCTGGGCAACATTTGATCGTTCCTCTTCGGCCACCGTAGATTTGGGTTTTTTAAGAAGAGACAGAATGTGATGAAACTGAATGCCCTTTCTACACAAGGAATCCGAGCCACTCCAGCTGAATCCTTTGCCTGCCAAGCCCCTGACTGTCCCCACCTGCCTCACTTCCCGATAAAGCTGTCTTCAACACTTTGCAGTTTCTGTCCAAGGCCACAAAGACTCTGGAGATATTAGGGGCCTGAGGTCTGACAGGGGGCCTAGAAAATGGTTTTCTGAGAGGAACATGATACCAATAGCCCGTATTTATGTGCAGCAGCTGTGTTTATCTTAAAACACACTCTTCGGAAATTTCCGCACACTGAGGTCCAGAGCAATTTTGTCCAATGGCAAATTAAGATGGGAAGGCTATATAGGGGAATTCACCAAAATGTATACGCTTTCTGATGGACAACTGCAGAGCGTGTGATGAGAGAAGAACCCAGCTCTCACAGTGACATAGGACCAAAACGACTTGCTCCTAGAAACCCAATGGAAGGGCTTGTGAGGCACTGGTCACGCAGCTAATCACTGACATCTCCCCTTCAGAACTTGTGTGCCAGTCCACCCAACAGCTTTGAAAATTCAAAAACAGTTGTAGAAAGGGTAACAGGTAGAGGGATTCTGTACAGCATTTTTACCAGCAGAAGTAAAACATGGATGACATATGAAACTTCCCCTATCTAAGAACATTCCAA
>NW_027403442.1:0-2863 GCF_003265705.2 Callorhinus ursinus
CTCCAGTTCCATCCACGTCGTTGCAAATGGCAAGATCTTATTCCTTTGGATGGCTGCACAATATTCCATTGTGTATATAGACCACATCTTCTTTATCCATTCATCTGTCGATGGACATCTTGGCTCTTTCCACAGTTTGGCTATTGTGGACATTGCTGCTATAAACATTTGGGTGCACGTACCCCTTCGGGTCCCTACATTTGTATCTTTGGGGTAAATACCCAGTAGTGCAATTGCTGGATCGAATGGTAGCTCTAATTTCAAATGTTTGAGGAACCTCAATACTGTATTCCAGATGGGTTGCACCAGCTTACATTCCCACCAACAGTGTAGGAGGGTTCCCCTTTCTCCACATCCCCGCCAACATCTGTCGTTCCCTGACTTGTTCATTTTAGCCATTCTGACGGGTATGAGGTGGTATGTCATTGAGGTTTTGATTTGGATTTCCCTGACGCCGAGCGATGTTGAGCACTTTTTCATGTGCCTGTTGGCCATTTGGATGTCTTCTTTGGAGAAATGTCTGTTCATGTCTTCTGCCCATTTCTTGATTGGATTATTTGTTCTTTGGGTGTTGAGTTTGATAAGCTCTTTATAGATTTTGGATACTAGCCCTTTATCTGATATGTCATATGCAAATATTTTCTCCCATCCTGTCGGTTGTCTTTTGGTTTTGTGGACGGTTTCTTTTGCTTTGCAAAAGCTTTTTATCTTGATGAAATCCCAATAGTTCATTTTTGCCCTGGCTTCCTGTGCCTTTGGTGATGTTTCTAGGAAGAAGTTGCTGCGGCTGAGGTCGAAGAGGTTGCTACCTGTGTTCTCCTTTAGGATTTTGATGGACTCCTGTCTCACGTTTAGGTCTTTCAACCATTTGGAGTCTATTTTTGTGTGTGGTGTAAGGAAATGGTCCAGTTTCATTCTTCTGCATGTGGCTGTCCAATTTTCCCAACACCATTTGTTGAAGAGACTGTCTTTTTTCCACTGGACATTCTTTCCTGCTTTGTCAAAGATAAGTTGACCATAGAGTTGAGGGTCCATTTCTGGGCTCTCTATTCTGTTCCATTGATCTATGTGTCTGTTTTTGTGCCAGTACCATACTGTCTTGATGATGACAGCTTTGTAATAGAGCTTGAAGTCCGGAATTGTGATGCCGCCAACTTTGCTTTTCTTTTTCAAGATTCCTGTGGCTTTTCAGGGTCTCTTCTGGTTCCATACAAATTTTAGGATTATTTGTTCCATTTCTTTGAAAAAAGTGGATGGCATTTTGATGGGGATTGCATTGAATGTGTAGATTGCTCTAGGTAGCATCGACATCTCCACAATGTTTGTTCTCCCAATCCATGAGCATGGAACGTTTTTCCATTTCTTTGTGTCTTCTTCAATTTCTTTCCTGAGTATTTTATAGTTTTCTGAGTACAGATCCTTTGCCTCTTTGGTTAAATTTATTCCTAGGTATCTTATGGTTTTGGGTGCAATTGTGAATGGGATCGAATTCTTGATTTGTCTATCTTCTGTCTTGTTGTTTGTGTATAGGAATGCCACTGATTTCTGTGCATTGATTTTATAGCCTGCTACTTGACTGAATTCCTGTATGAATTCTAGCAGTTTTGGGGTGGAGTCTTTTGGGTTTTCCACATACAGTATCATATCATCTGCAAAGAGTGAGAGTTTGACTTCCTCTTTGACGATTTGGATGCCTTTGATTTCTTTTTGTTGTCTGATGGCTGTGGCTAGGACTTCTAATACTCTGTTGAATAGCAGTGGTGAGAGTGGACATCCCTGCCACGTTCCTGACCTTAGGGGAAAAGCTCTCAGCCTTTCCCCATTGAGAATGATACTCGCTGTAGGTTTTTCATAGATGGCTTTTATGATATTGAGGTATGTGCCCTCTATCCCTATACTCTGAAGAGTTTTGATCAAGAAAGGATACTGTACTTTGTCAAATGCTTTTTCTGCATCGATTGAGAGGATCATATGATTCTTGTTCTTTCTTTTGTAAATGTATTGTATCACGTTGATTGATTTACGGATGTTGAACCTGCCTTGCAGCCCAGGGATAAATCCCACTTGGTCGTGGTGAATAATCCTTTTAATGTACTGTTGGATCCTATTGGCTAGTATTTTGGCGAGAATTTTGGCATCCATGTTCATCAAGGATATTGGTCTGTAATTCTCCTTTTTGATGGGATCTTTGTCTGATTTTGGGATCAAGGTAATGCTGGCCTCATAAAATGAGTTTGGAAGTTTTCCTTCCATTTCTATTTTTTGGAACAGTTTCAGGAGAATAGGTATTAATTCTTCTTTAAATGTCTGATAGAATTCCCCCGGGAAGCCGTCTGGCCCTGGGCTTTTGTTTCTTGGGAGATTTTTGATGACTGTTTCAATTTCCTTAGTGGTTATAGGTCTGTTCAGGTTTTCTATTTCTTCCTGGTTCAGTTTTGGTAGTTGACACATCTCTAGGAATGCACCCATTTCTTCCAGGTTCTCTAATTTGCTGGCATAGAGTTGCTCATAATATGTTCTTATAATTGGTTGTATTTCTTTGGTGTTGGTTGTGATCTCTCCTCTTTCATTCATGATTTTGTTGATTTGGGTCATTTCTCTTTTCTTTTTGATCAGTCTGGCCAGGGGTTTATCAATCCAGTTAATTCTTTCAAAGAACCAGCTCCTAGTTTCGTTGATCTGTTCTACTGTTCTTTTGGTTTCTAGTTCATTGATTTCTGCTCTGATCTTTATGATTTCTCTTCTCCTGCTGGGTTTAGGCTTTCTTTGCTGTTCTTTCTCCAGCTCCTTTAGGTGTAGGGTTAGGTTGTGTTTTTGAGACCTTTCTTGTTTCTTGAGAAAGGCTTGTATTGCTATATACTTT
>NW_027403443.1:0-2863 GCF_003265705.2 Callorhinus ursinus
GTGTTAAAGTCCCCTACTATTATTGTATTGTTGTCAATGTGTTTCTTTGCTTTTGTTATTAATTGCCTTATATAATTGGCTGCTCCCATGTTAGGGGCATAGATATTTACAATTGTTAGATCTTCTTGTTGGATAGACCCTTTAAGTAGCATATAGTGTCCTTCCTCATCTCTTATTACAGTCTTTGTTTTAAAATCTAATTTTCTGATATAAGGATTGCCACCCCAGCTTTCTTTTGGTGTCCATTAGCATGGAAAATGGTTTTCCACACCCTCACTTTCAATCTGGGGTGTCTTTGGGTCTAAATTGAGACTTTTGCAGACAGCATATCGCTGGGTCTTGTTTTTTAATCCAATCTGATAGCCTGTGTCTTTTGATTGCGGCATTTAGCCCATTTACATTCAGGGTAACTATTGAAAGATTTGAATTTAGTGCCATTGTATTGCCTGTAAAGTGACTGTTACTGTATATCATCTGTGTTCCTTTCTGGTCTGTGCTACTTTTAGGCCCTCTCTTTCCTTAGAGGACCCCTTTCAATATTTCTTGTAGGGCTGGTTTTGTGTTTGCAAATTCTTTTAGTTTTTGTTTGTCCTGGAAGATTTTTATCTCTCCTATTTTCAATGACAGCCTAGCTGGATATAGTATTCTTGGCTGCATATTTTTCCCATTTAGTGCTCTGAAGATATCATGCCAGTCCTTTCTGGCCTGCCAGGTGTCAGTGGATAGGTCTGTTGCCAATCTAATGTTTCTACCATTATAGGTGAATCTCTCCTCCCGAGCTGGTTTCAGAATTTTCTCTTTGTCTCTGAGACTTTTACTATTAGATGTCGGGGTGTTGACCTATTTTTATTGATTATGAGAGGGGTGCTCTGTGCTTCCTGGATTTTGATGCCTGTTTCCTTCCCCACATTAGGGAAGTTCTCTGCTATAATTTGCTCCAATATACCTTCTGCCCCTCTCTCTCTTTTTTCTTCTTCTGGGATCCCAATTATTCTAATGTTGTTTTGTCTTAATGTATTGCTTATCTCTCGAATTGTGCCCTCGTGATCCAGTAGTTGTTTATCTCTCTTTTCTCAGCTTCCTTATTTTCCATCGTTTAGTCTTTATATTGCTGATTCTCTCTTCTGCCTCATTTATCCTAGCAGTTAGTGCCCCCATTAATAGCCTTCTTGATTTCAACTTGGTTAGATTTTAGTTCTTTTATTTCTCCAGAAAGGGTTTCTCTAATAACTTCCATGCTTTTTCAAGCCCAGCTAGTATCTTTAAATGATTCTGAACTCTAGGTCCGACATTGCACTAATGTCCATATTGAGTATGTCCTTGGCAGACGGTTCTATCTCTTGTTCTTTTTGTTGAGGTGATTTTTTTCATCTTGTCATTTTGTCCAGAGGAGAATAGATGAATGAGAGAACAAAATGCTAACAGGTTAACAGTGTCCCCAGAACATATACTCTATTCAAATCAGAAAAGACCTGAAACCAGGGGAAAAGAAAGGGAAAGAAAGAAAAAAGAAAGAGAAAAAAAAGAAATAGATAAAAACAAACAAAAACAGAACAAAACAAAACAAAAAACCCAGAATATGATGAAATATGATAAGGCTGGTGCATTGATCAGTGCCACAGCCTAGATTTTGGGTGTATTTTAGTCTGTTAGAAGAAAGTGCCTCCTAAAATTTTAAAGAAAGACATATATGTACAAAATAAGGGTTGATACGATGAAGGGATGGAATATGACTGTAAAGAACAAAATTATAAAAATTTTTTAAAAATGAATTGATAAGAAGATGTTTGAAAAAAGAAAAAAGGGGATTAAAAAAAGAAAGAAAGAAAGAAAGAGAAAAAAAGGGGGGGAGAGAATGTGATCAGGCAGGAGACTAGAACAAAGCCACACACTAGAGATTTAGGGTATATTTTGATCTGTTAGAAGAAACCATAGCTCAAAATTTTACAGAGAGAACAACTTATATATATATATGCCAAAAATAAGGGTAACTACTATGAAGGGATAGAATATGACTCTAAGAATGAAAAATAAAAATGTTTTTTTAAAAAAGGGATTGATAAGATGTTGGTTGAAATAGGGAAAAAGGAAAATTTAAAAAAAAAGTTAAAAAAAATTAACTTTGAAAGTCTAATGAATCATGGTAAGAAAGCCATGAATTCTATGTGCAGCATTCCCCTAGCGCTGGAGTTCTGCTATTCTCATTGATCGGTAAACTTGATGTTGGCTGGCTGTTCGTGCTGATCTTCTGGGGGAGGGGCCTGTTGCCATGGTTCCCAAATGTCTTTGCCGGAGGTGGAATTGCCCCGCCCTTGCCGGTCTGGGCTAAGCAATCTGCTCGGGTTTGCTCTCAGGAGCTTTTGTTCCCTGCAAGCTTTCTGTACAGCGTTGGAGGACGACAGTGAAAATGGCGGCCTTCCAATCTCTGCCCCGGAAGAGCCAAGAACTCGGGGCCCCGCTCCTCAGTGCGCCCCCAGAGAAAAACAGTCAGTCACTCCTGTCTCCCCAGTCTCTGGCCGCACTCCGTGCTCACCCAGCCTTTGACCGAGCGTTTCTATCTCTGGCACCTGACCCCGTGTGGAGGCTCCAAACCCAGCAGATCCCTGCGGTGCGCTCCCGCGCCACTCCTCCCGGGGGAGGAAGGGGAGTCTCCCCAGCTCTGCCGCTTGTTGGGTCCCTGCCGGAGGAGCAGTGGCCTGACTGTCACCGATCACAGTTTATGGCAACCCCGAGCTGAGAGCCCGCGCCTCCGTCTCTGCAGCCGGCTTCCCCGCTCCGATACCTGGGAGCTCTGCCGCACTCAGGCGCCCCCGGTCTTTCTGTGACCCCGAGGGTCCTGAGACCACACTGTCCCGCGAGGGTT
>NW_027403444.1:0-2863 GCF_003265705.2 Callorhinus ursinus
GGAACCCTTGCGGGACAGTGTGGTCTCAGGACCCTTGGGGTCACAGAAAGACCGGGGATGCCTAAGTGCAGCAGAGCTCCCAGGTATCGGAGCGGGGAAGCCGGCTGCAGAGACGGAGCCGAGGCGCGGGCTCTCAGCTTGGGGTTGCCATAAACTGTGATCCGCGGCCCAGTCAGGCCACTGCTCCTCCAGCAGGGACCCAACAAGCGGCAGAGCCGGGGAGACTCCCCTTCCTCCCCCAGGAGGAGCGGCGCGGGAGCGCACTGCAGGGATCTGCTGGGTTTGGAGACTCCACACGGGGTCGGGTGCCAGAGATAGAAACGCTTGGTCACAGATCAGGTGAGCACGGAGTGCGGCCGGAGACCAGAGAGACGGGAGTGACTGACTGCTTTTCTCTGGGGTCACAGTGAGGAGTGGGGCCCCTAGTTCTCGGCTCCTCCAAGGCGGAGATTGGGAGGCTGCCATTTTCAGTCTTGTCCTCCAAAGCTGTAGGGAAAGTTTGCAAGGAACAAAAGCTCCCGAGAGCAAACCCGAGCAGATTATTTAGCCCGGACCAGGCAAGGGCAGGGCAATTCTGCCTCCAGCAAAGACTTTTGGGAACCACAAAAACAGGCCTGTCCCTCAGAAGATCATCAAGAACAGCCAGCCAAGACCAAGTTTACCAATCAATGAGAATGGCAGAACTCCAGCGCTAGGGGAATGCTGCTACATAGAATTCATGGTTTTTTCCCCATGATTCTTTAGTCTTTCAAAGATAATTTTTTTAACTTTTTTTAAATTTTTCTTTTTCCCTTTTCAACCAACATCTTAATAATCCCTTTTTTAAAAAACATTTTTATTTTTCCACTTTTAGAGTCATATTCTATCCCCTCATAGTAGTTATTTTTGGCACATATATATAAGTTGTTCTCTCTTTAAAATTTTGAGATACAGTTTCTTCTAACAGATCAAAATATACCCTAAATTTCTAGTGTATGGCTTTGTTCTAGTCTCCTGCCTGATCACATTCTCTCCCACTTATTTTTCCTTTCTTTTTTTTTAAATCCTCTTCTTTTTTCAAACAACTTCTTATCTTATCAATTCCTTTTATAAAATTTTTTATAATTTTTATCTTTACAGTCATCTTCCATCCCTTCATCATATCAACCCTTATTTTTGTACATATATAAGT
This sequence comes from Callorhinus ursinus, assembly GCF_003265705.2. Taxonomy (NCBI): domain Eukaryota; kingdom Metazoa; phylum Chordata; class Mammalia; order Carnivora; family Otariidae; genus Callorhinus; species Callorhinus ursinus. The sequence goes on from NW_027403444.1 coordinate 1,172, forward strand.
TTTTCTTTCTTTAACATTTTGGGAGGCACTTTCTTCTAACAGACCAAAATACACCCAAAATCTAGTGGGTGGCACTGATCTATGCACCAGCCTGATCATATTTGATCATATTCTGTTTTTTTTCTGTTTTGTTCTGTTTTTGTTTCTTTTTATCTTTTCTTTTTCTTTTTCTTTTTTTTCTTTCTTTTTTCTTTCTTTCCCTTCCTTTTCCCCTGGTTTCAGGTCTTTTCTGATTTGTTTAGAGTATATTTTCTGGGGATGTTGTTACCTGTTAGCATTTTGTTGTCTCATTCATCTGTTCTCCTCTGGACAAAATAACAAGATGGAAAAAATCACCGCAACATAAAAACAAGAGGTAGTACCGACTGCCAGGGACCTACTCAATACGGACATTAGTACGATGTTGGACCTAGAGTTCAGAATCATGATTTTAAAGATACTAGCTGGGCTTGAAAAAAGCATGGAACTTATTAGAGAAACCCTTTCTGGAGAAATAAAAGAACTAAAATCTAGCCAAGTTGAAAGCAAAAAGGCTATTAATGAGGTGCAATCAAAAATGGAGGCACTAACTGCTAGGATAAATGAGGCAGAAGAGAGAATCGGCGATATAGAAGACCAAATGATGGAAAATAAAGAAGCCGAGAAAAAGAGAGATAAACAACTACTGGATCACGAGGGCAGAATTCGAGAGATAAGCGATACCATAAGACTAAACAATATTAGAATAATTGGGATCCCAGAAGAAGAAGAAGGAGAGAGGGGGGCAGAAAGTATATTGGAGCAAATTATAGCAGAGAACTTCCCTAATGTGGGGAAGGGAATAGGCATGAAAATCTAGGAGGCACAGAGAACCCCTCTCAAAATCAATAAAAATAGATCAACACCCTGACATCTAATAGTAAAACTTACGAGTCTCAGAGACAAAGACAAAATCCTGAAAGCAGCTGGGAGAAGAGATATGTAACCTATTATGGTAGGAACATTAGATTGGGAACAGACCTATCCATAGAGACCTGGCAGGCCAGAAAGGATTGGCATGATATCTTCAGAGCACTAAACGAGAAAAACATGCAGCCAAGAACACTATCTCCAGCTAGGCTGTCATTGAGAATAGAAGGAGAGATAAAAAGCTTCCAGGACAAACAAAAACTAAAGGAATTTGAAAACACAAAACCAGCCCTACAAGAAATATAGAAAGGGGTCCTCTAAGCAAAGAGAGAGCCTAAAAGCAGCATAGACCAGAAAGGAACACAGACAATATACAGTAACAGTCACCTTACAGGCAATACAATGGCACTAAATTCATACCTTTCAATAGTTACCCTGAATGTAAATGGGCTAAATGCCCCAATCAAAAGACACAGGCTATCAGATTGGATTAAAAAACGAGACCCGTCAATATGCTGTCTGCAAGAGACTCATTTTAGACCCAAAGACACCCCCAGATTGAAAGTGAGGGGGTGGAAAACCATTTACCATGCTAATGGACACCAAAAGAAAGCTGGGGTGGCAATCCTTATATCAAACAAATTAGAGTTTAAAACAAAGACCATAATAAGAGATGAGGAAGGACAATACATCCTACTTAAAGAGTCTATCCAACAAGAAGATCTACAATTGTAAGTATCTATGCCCCTAAAATGGGAGCAGCCAATTATATAAGGCAATTAATAACAAAAGCAAAGAAACACA
>NW_027403445.1:0-2862 GCF_003265705.2 Callorhinus ursinus
AGGCAGAGATTTCCCAGGATGCAAAGTATACTAACCGTAGGAACAAACTGTTGACTTAGAAACTATGAAATGAAGAACTTGTTCTCCTTCTTCCATTTCTGGCTAGTGTGCTGTTCTGTGGCTCCATCCCACCTCAGGCAGCTGGAAGGCTGACCTCCCAGGTCAGCTACCACTGAGATGGCTACTGTTTCTAGAAATTCTTCGGGGTGTGGCCAGGTTTCCCCACCTGTGCACTGATCATGGGCGACCTCTAAAAGTGGAGCCATGGGTCCTCCAGGCATGGTCCCCCCCAATCCGCCAGTAAAACCATCTCACTGAGGGTTTATGGGGACGGGAGCTGCCCCTAGGCAAAACTGGAGATTCTCACTGTCCCTACCTGGCCTTCAGATGCTCCTCAGTTACTCCGATGCCTCTGGTGTCTTCTTGGAACCCTGACCTGTCAGTTTTCAGACAGCTCGTCCAGTGGTACCCTCACTTTCTGGGAGGGGGATTTGGTGGAATCTGCAGTGTGTCCTGCAGCCCCAAAAGGATCGCTTTTTGAAGGCACATTGTCTGGGCCATCTGAGGAGCCAAGCCTGTGGGTCTGTGGCCTGGAGGGATTCTGAGCAGAACAGGTGGTTTGGGAGGGCCGCAAGGCCCAGAGGCAGGTTTCCAGAAAGCTCTCTGGGGTCCCCGGCATCCTACCGTTTTCGAATCAAAGCCCTGAGATCTTTAAAATGCCAGCAACAGTACAGCATGGGCCACAAAAACAAATGTCCCTGTGCACCCAACACCACCTAAACTATTGGCCATTTGTTGTCACTTGAGCTGAGAATAAAGCATTAGGGGTTGGGGCTTGGGGGAGTCCTGGGCCAGACTTTGTATTTGGGGGATAAAGGCCATCAGACAAGCTTGTGCTGAGCCTCAGGAGAGGGTCTCTTTGGAGACCCCAGCTGCAGGCACTGCTGTCCACTGATGCCCCCTCAGCCTGCCCAAGTGCCCCTGCTGCTGGGGGAGCACCTGCTCCCTCCCCTCTGAAGAGGGCTCTGTCCTGCACCAGGTTCCTCCTCTCCTGCCAGTCCCTGCCAGCCTGCATCCTGGGACGATGGTTACCCTGAGTTCCTCCAGCTGCTGGGGGAACACCTGCCCCCTCCTCTCTGCCTGAGAGCTCTGTCCTGCACCAGGTACCTCCTCTCCTGCCAGTCCCTGCCAGTCTGCAGCCTGGGAGGGTGTATACCCTGAAAACCTCCAGCCCTGGGGACAGAGCCAGTGCGATGTGGTCTCCCAGCAGGTCTGAGCACCAGGCCCATACATTGCTCACTCTCCTCCTGTGGGCTCACTGTACCACATCCTCCCTCAGGCTCCCTGGGCCCAAGTACTCCTCTGCTCAGGGACCACTCCCTGCCCAGGCTCCATATGCTGAGACTGGGAGCAGGTCGTCTGGACCTTCTGGGCTCTCACTTCCGTGCCCGTGACATGGGCACAGTGCAGCCTCACAGACTGCTCAGAGGAGACCCAGCACAGGAAGACGCAGGCCGCTGCAATGGAAATGCCAAGTGACTCCAGAGGGAGGGCACGAGATTTGCACAAGGCACTGGGCTCATGGGGCCCAGTGTGGGATCCCGGCGCCCAGCCAAGAGGCATGGGGAATCCTGGTGAGGGAGGCCTGGTGGGGGGAGGGGGAAGCTACGGAAGGTCCCAGAAGAGGCAGGAGACAAGTAAGATGACAAGACAGAGCTTCCCAAGGAGGTCGATGGAAGGACCAAAGGATCACAGAGGCTCTTGGGAAAACTCAGAGGCCTTGGAGATGTTGGCTGAAACGCTGTCATTTGGTCAGAAAAGTTGGATCACAACATCCCAGTCGATACTGGATGATTTACTCTTTGTTGGTTCTAGGATTTAGTGTGTACCTGCCATTAGAACTCACATCGCATGAAGTCAAGGATATACTTACTTTTCATCACTTTTCAGGACTAGATTTTTCTAGAGGAAGTCCTAAGGATGGGTCTCTCCATTCTTTTCTTTGTGCAACTGACCTGTTTTCAGGAGCAGATCCCTGGTACTCATCACCACTTCTAGCCCTGAGGACTGCCCCCGTCACCTCCCACAGTGGACATGACCATGTGGTTTGGGGGATGCTCACTGAAGAAGCCCCAGTGCTCAGTACACAGCAGGGACCCCAGATCCTCTGCTGAATGAGGGAGGATGGGAGAGAGGGAAGAGAGGGAGGAGGGAAGGGAGGATGGAAGGGAGGCAGCATCCGGAGAGGGAGGGGAGAGAGGGAGGAGGGAAGGTAGGATGGGTGGGGTAGAAGGGAGGGAGGGAGGCAGGGAGGGAGGGAGGGGTGGAGGGGAAGGAGAGAGGGGGGAATGAATGAGGGAGTGAATAAATGATGCAGGGAGGGAGGGAATGAAACCACAGAAGCTGGATCCATACCTCAGGAGCCATTATTTGGGGTAAGGTCCAAATGCATCCCAGCCCGGGCCCTGGATGTTGGCTCAGGACATGTCCAACTGTCCTCCCAGTGCTGACCTTCCTTCTCCTTGGACCCGCTGTCATCCTGGATCCTCTCCCCCTCCTCCTCAAACAATTCTCAATGTTGTCAGGAACAGCGTGGCAGGAGGGGATCTCAGGAGAGGCTTCCCGGATCCTGTGCCCCGAACGACAATGTGACAGGATCTACAGGGCATTCTATCATGAGGACTGGGACAATGGATCCGATCCCTCTTTGGGCATTAATGTTGTTCCATTCCCTGCTCTCTCCACCACTGCTGTGATGAACACTCCTCAAAATACATCTGTGAAAAACTGAGCCAGAATTTCCAGGGGCGAGTCTGAGGCTGAGCATACCAGGTGATGGGTGCACCTGTGGCCTGGGATGGG
>NW_027403446.1:0-1729 GCF_003265705.2 Callorhinus ursinus
TCTGTCGATGGACATCTTGGCTCGTTCCACAGTTTGGCTATTGTAGACATTGCTGCTATAAATATTGGGGTGCACGTACCCCTTCGGATCCCTACATTTGTATCTTTGTGTTAATACCCAGTAGTGCAATTGCTGGATATATGGTAGCTCTATTTTCAACTGTTTGAGGAACCTCCATACTGTTTTCCAGAGTGGCTGCACCAGCTTGCATTCCCACCAACAGTGTAGGAGGGTTCCCCTTTCTCCGCATCCCCGCCAACATCTGTCCTTTCCTGACTTGTTAAGTTTAGCCATTCTGACTGGTGTGAGGTGGTATCTCATTGAGGTTTTGATTTGGATTTCCTTGATGCCGAGTGACGTTGAGCACTTTTTCATGTGTCTGTTGGCCATTTGGATGTCTTTGGAAAAATGTCTGTTCATGTCTTCTGTCCATTTCTTGATTGGATGATTTGGTCTTTGGGTGTTGAGTTTGATAAGTTCTTTATAGATTTTGGATACTAGCCCTTTATCTGATATGTCATTTGCAAATATTTTCTCCCATTCTGTCGGTTGTCTTTTGGTTTTGTGGACTGTTTCTTTTTTTCTTTTTTTTAAAATTTTTTATTATTATGTTAATCACCATACAATACATCATTAGTTCTTCATGTAGTGTTCCATGATTCATTGTTTGTGCATAACACCCAGTGCTCCATGCAGAATGTTCCCTCTTTAATACCCATCACCAGGCTAACCCATCCCCCCACCCTCCTCCCCTCTAGAACCCTCAGTTTGTTTTTCAGAGTCCATCGTCTCTCATGGTTCGTCTCCCCCTCCAACTTACTCCCCTTCATTCTTCCCCTCCTGCTATCTTCTTCTTTTTCTTTTTTTTAACATATGTTGCATTATTTGTTTCAGAAGTACAGATCTGTGATTCAACAGTCTTGCACAATTTACAGCGCTCACCATAGCACATACCCTACCCAATGTCTATCACCCAGCCACCCCATCCCTCACACCCCGCATCACTCAGGCAACATTCAGTTTGTTTCCTGAGATTAAGAATTTCTCATATCAGTGAGGGGGATTGCATTGAATGTGTAGATTGATCTAGGTAGCATTGACATCTTCACAATGTTTGTTCTTCCAATCCATGAGCATGGAACGTTTTTCCATTTCTTTGTGTCTTATGAGGTCATATGATACATCTCTTTCTCTGATTGACTTATTTCTTTCTTGTTTTTTTAAAAATTTTTTATTGTTATGTTAATCACCATACATTACATCATTAGTTTTTGATGTAGTGTTCCATGATTCATTTTTGTGCATAACACCCAGTGCTCCATGCAGAATGTGCCCTCTTTAATACCCATCACCAGGCAAATCCATCCCCCCAGCCCCCTCCCCTCTAGAACCCTCAGTTTGTTTTTCAGAGTCCATCGTCTCTCATGGTTTGTCTCCCCCTCCGACTTACTCCCCTTCATTCTTCCCCTCCTGCTATCTTCTTCTTTTTTTTTCTTAACACATATTGCATATTTATCTCAGAAGTACAGATCTGTGATTCATCAGTCTTGTACAATTCACAGTGCTCACCATAGCACATACCCTCCCCAATGTCTATCACCCAGCCACCCCATCCCTCCCACCCCCCACCCCTCCAGCAACCCTCAGTTTGTTTCCTGAGATTAAGAATTCCTCATATCAGCGAGGTCATATGATACATGTCTTTCTCTGATTGACTTATTTCACTCAG
>NW_027403446.1:1829-2861 GCF_003265705.2 Callorhinus ursinus
TCTTTATCCATTCATCTGTTGATGGACATCTTGGCTCTTTTCACAGTTTGGCTATTGTGGACATTGCTGCTATAAATATTGGGGTGCACGTACCTCTTCGGATCCCTACATTTGTATCTTTGTGGTAAATACCCAGTAGTGCAATTGCTGGATATATGGTAGCTCTATTTTCAACTGTTTGAGGAACCTCCATACTGTTTTCCAGAGTGGTTGCACCAGCTTGCATCCCCACCAACAGTGCAGGTGGGTTTCCCTTTCTCCACATCCCCGCCAACATCTGTCCTTTCCCGACTTGTTAAGTTTAGCCATTCTGACTGGTGTGAGGTGGTATCTCATTGAGGTTTTGATTTGGATTTCCCTGATGCCGAGCGACGTTGAGCACTTTTTCATGTGTCTGTTGGCCATTTGGATGTCTTCTTTGGAAAAATGTCTGTTCATGTCTTCTGCCCATTTCTTGATTGGATTATTTCTTCTTTGGGTGTTGAGTTGGATAAATTCTTTATAGATTTTCGATACTAGCCCTTTATCTGATATGTCATTTGCAAATATCTTCTCCCATTCTGTCAGTTGCCTTTCGGTTTTGTGGACTGTTTCTTTTCCTGTGCAAAAGCTTTTTATCTTGATGAAATCCCAATAGTTCATTTTTGCCCTGGCTTCCCTTGCCTTTGGCGATGTTTCTAGGAAGAAGTTGCTGTGGTTGAGGTGGAAGAGGTTGCTGCCTGTGTTCTCCTTTAGGATTTTGATGGACTCCTGTCTCACGTTTAGGTCTTTCAACCATTTGGAGTATATTTTTGTGTGTGGTGTAAGGAAATGGTCAGTTTCATTCTTCTGCATGTGGCTGTCCAATTTTCCCAACACCGTTTGTTGAAGAGACTGTCTTTTTTCCATTGGACATTCTTTCCTGCTTTGTCAAAGATGAGTTGACCATAGAGTTGAGGGTCCATTTCTGGGCTCTCGATTCTGTTCCATTGATCTATGTGTCTGTTTTTGTGCCAGTACCATACTGTCTTGATGATGACAGCTTTGTAATAG
>NW_027403447.1:0-2860 GCF_003265705.2 Callorhinus ursinus
GTGGGGCTCGATCCCAGGACCCTGGGATCATGACCTGAGCCGAAGGCCGCCGCTTAACCAACTGAGCCACCCAGGCGCCCCAATAAATAAAATCTTTAAAAAAAAGTTCTCGGGGCACCTGGGTGGCTCAGTTGGTTAAGCGTCTGCCTTTGGCTCAGGTCATGATCCCAGGGTCCTGGGATCGAGCCCCACATCGGGCTCCCTGCTCCATGGGAAGCCTGCTTCTCCCTCTTCCACTCCCCCTGCTTGTGTTCCCTCTCTTGCTGTGTCTCTCTGTGTCAAATAAATAAATAAAATCTTTAAAAAAAAAGTTCTCATTATAAGAAAAACAGTTTGTAACTATGTGAGGTAAAGGATATTAAGTAAACTTAGTGTGCCAATTATTTAGCAACATATACAAATATCAAATCATGTTGTACACTTGAAACTAATACAATGTTATATGTCAATATGTATCTCAATAAAAAATCAATTTAAAAAACAGGTAAAATTAAATTTTTTTTAAATTTTATTTTTAAGTAGTCTCTACACACAATATGGGGCTCAAACTCACAACCTGGAGATCGAGAGTCGCGCACTCCACTGACTGAGCCAGCCAGGCACTCCAGGCAAAATTAAGGGGGGTTTTTTGTTTGGTTTTGGTTTGCTTTTTAAGATTTTATTTATTTGTTTGTTAGAGAGAGCGCACAAGCAGGGGGAGCAGCAGGCAGAGGGAGAGGCAGACTCCCCGCTGAGCAAAGAGCCTGACGTGGGGCTCAATCCCGGACCACGGGATCACGACCCAAGCAGAAGGCAGACGCTCAACCGACCAAGCCACCCAGGCGCCCCTAAAATTAAGTTTAACAATACTTTTTATTTAACTCAGTATCCACAAAATATCATTTCAACATGTACTAAGTATAAAAAATGATTATTGAGCTATTTTACCTTTTTTGGCGCCGTCTTCAAAAGCTGATGTGTATTTCACACCCATAGCATGTCTCAATTTGGACTGGCCACCTTTCAGGTGCCCACCAGCCCCATGTGGCCAGTGGCTACTGTATTGGACAGTGCAGGAAATATAACCATGGCACACATCCAGACATGTGACGTCCTAGATGCAGTTGGTCCCCTGGGTCCTTCCTTCGCCAGACAACCTCTGCCTGAATCAAGGCTGACCCCTTGGAGTTGTTCAGCGCCTGCTCTGGATCTCCATCTGTGCTGATGCTGCTCTTTCAACTCCTTCTTCCCTTCCTCTCCCCCTCCTCCTTCTCCTGCAAGGTCCCATTCTCTTAAGCAAACCAGTTGCCAGGCACCCCTACCCCAGGACCCCCCACTGGGCTGCACCAGACTTGTTTGGTGCCAAATGGCACCACCACCTCAGATCCCAAATCCCAGTATTGTCCCAGGCCAACCTGCCTTTGGGCTGTATTGTTTCTCCCAGAAAGCTATGTTGAAGTCCTAACCCCAGGTACCTGTGGTTGTGACCTTATTTGGAAATAGTTTGCAGATGGCATTAGTTAAGATGAGGTCATACTGGATTAGCGTGGGCCCTGAATCCAAGACGACTAGTGACTGGTGTCCCTGTAAGAAGAGAAAACAGACACAAGGACACTGGGAAGAAGGCCAGTGACCACGGAGGCAGAGATTGAAGTCATTCACCTACAAAACAGAGATGCCACTTACCGCCCGATGTTAGGAAAGAGGGAAGGAAGGAGTCTCTCCTCTGCCCTGGCACCCTCAGAGAGAGAGGGCCCTGTTGACACCTTGACTTTGGGCTTCTAGCTCCCAGAACTGTGAGAGAATCCGTTTCCGTTTCAAGCCAGCCCTGTGTTCTAATTTATTACGGGCAGCCGTGGGAAACTAATATCGCCTCTTGGTGCCTTTTCCCTTTCAGGCCTCAGCTTGCCCAACTTCTGCCCTGAGGCCTGTCCTGACCTCCACGGGGCTAGGGTCATTGTTTTTGTTTTATGTTTTTTAAAGATTTTATTTATTTGAGGGGCGCCCGGGTGGCTCAGTCGTTAAGTGTCTGCCTTCGGCTCAGGTCACGATCCTGGGGTCCTGGGATCGAGCCCTACATCGGGCTCCCTGCTCCGCGGGGAAGCCTGCTTCTCCCTCTCCCGCTCCCCCTGCTTGTGCTCTCTCTCTCACTGTGTCTCTCTCTGTCAAATAAATAAATAAATTTTTTTAAATGATTTTATTTATTTGAGAAGGAGAGAGAGGGAGAGAGAGAATGAGCACAAGAGCCTGGGGGCAGGGCGGACGGAGGGAAAGGAACAAGCAGACTCCCCTCTGAGCAGGGAGCTGGACACGGGGTTCGGTCTCAGATCGACCTGAGCTGAAGGCAGACACTTAACCGACTGAGCCATCCAGGTGCCCCGGGCTAGGGCCCTTTATCTGTCCTCAGTCTCCCCCTGACCACAGCTGTAATAATTCCTAATCAACTGTGTCATTGCTCGTGAATCCTGGTGCCCCTGTGAGAGCGAAAGCCCTAGAAAGACAAGAGCTATAACTCTCTGACTCCATTATTCTCTCAAGAACATCCATCACCCCTTGCAACACGCCTGCACCTCGAGCTGGCGATGACAAGAGAACACCAGACATCCCCACTCCCTTGTGTCTCTTGTGTTAGAACACAACTGATGCACAATAACTGTTTGTTGAATGACTAAATGATTATAGAACTTAGCCATCCTCAAAGCCTCCTCCCAGCTGTTTCTGAGTCTGCACAGCTGGCTTCTCCAGGGCTCCAGATCAGTTCCCTACTGACTTTACCTGTCTTTTATTTATTTATTTATTTATTTTTTCTTAAGATTTTATTTATTTATTTATTTGAGAGAGAGAGAGAGAGCATGAGAGGGGGGAGAGTCAGAGGGAGAAG
>NW_027403448.1:0-247 GCF_003265705.2 Callorhinus ursinus
GACTGGGCCGCAGATCACAGTTTATGGCCACCCCGAGCTGAGAGCCCGCGCTTCGGCTCCGTCTCTGAAGCCGGCTTCCCCGCTCCGATCCCTGGGAGATCTGGTGCACTCAGGCACCCCAGGTCTTTCTGTGATCCCAAGGGTCCTGAGACTACACTGTCCCGGGAGGATTCCACCCCCTGCTTAGCCACTGCAGCGACGTCCCTCAGCCGAGCCGACTTCAAAAAGGTCCAATTTTGTGCTCCGC
>NW_027403448.1:257-2176 GCF_003265705.2 Callorhinus ursinus
GGGAAAAGGAAGATGAGAGGTTCTTACTGTAGCCTCACTCTCTGGCCCCAAAGTCAGAAACCCCATACAGCCTGTATTCTTTCCAATGGCTGGTCTCTTGCTGGTAGTGGGGACCCCCTGACTTGGAGACCTTGTGTTCAGGAGCAGTAGACAAGGGCCTGAGGACATGTTCCCTGGAGATACCACTGTTTTAAGTGGTAGAAGAGTTTGAAGAATATTTGAGGAGGTTGTTTGGGGAGGTTCGAGGAGAACCTGATTACCGTGCACATTGGCAGGGAGCGGAGAGAATCAAACTGATGTGTCCAGGGTCATGATTTCTTCCACTCATGACTCTGACTGGGCTGGTTTGGGACCCCATCTTCCTGATGTCATCCTTCAAAGATAACAACTTTCTCATGCAGCCAAACCATCAGTGACCATACGTAGACTCTGTCTAGAAAATTGCCTGGTGTTCGGAGCTTACAGGGACATTCACCCATCGTGGGATGGGAAGTATCTGATGCCCACACGATATCCCCCGTTCCCCTGTCTGTTGCAGACACCCATCAGTGCCCCCCCGCCACCCCCTGAGCCCTGAAATGTCCTTAGAATTCTGCTCAGTCCGGGGCTCATGCAGCCTCTACCCATCAATCCAAGTTGATGATGAGATGATATCTTTTTATCATTTTTAATTATATGAGGTCCCCAGATTTTGTAGGTAGGGAAACTGAAGCTCCAAGAAGCGAAATGACTTTCCTGATGTCACTCACAGGCCAGGTTGGGAGTAAGCCCCCGCCTACCTCCTGTGTAGGGCTGAGGCAGGGCAGAAGGAGCACCAACCCATGCTGTGGGGTCAGGCCAGCTTTCTGGCACACCTGTCTCTGCCCTTAGAGCTCTTCCTCTTCCCTGTGTCCCTTCTACAGATGGGCCCTGTGTCCCTGTTCCACCCTCTGAAGGCCACGCTGGAGCAGACACAGCCGGCTGTGCTCCGAGGAGCCCGGGTTTTCCTTCGGCAGAAGAGATCTGCGTCCCTCAGCAATGGCGGGGCTGTGTGAGTACCTGGCCAGGGTGCGAGGTGCACGGAGGAGGCAGGACTCCTGGTTTCTCCACCTCCCAGAGGGGCTCCCTGTAGGCTGTGCTGCAGGACATGGAGCCCTCAGGTCCCATCACCACTTTGGGAGACTGGCCTCTCTGTTCCACCCCGTGCCCACCTCCCCCCAAATGTTTCCCCGCGGATGCTGCCTGATAGCTTGTCCAGGCGGGCTGCTGGAGCGGTCCATGGTGGACTCCAAAGCTAATTCCCGAAACGTTACACGGGTTCCTCTGATGGCAGTGAGGTCAGTGGATTTAGACAGTTGGTGGTTCCCACTGTCACCTCCCATTGTGTGTGCCCATTTCCCTTTCCTGTGAAGGGCCTCTGCCTCCGCTTCCTCACTGCCTGTTGAGAAATGATGTGTTTTGACCCCATTCTGTTGACGGCCTGTGTGTGTCTAGTATTCCTAACTCCTCTAAGACATTTTTCCTCAGATTTCCAGCCCAGTAGTGATTTCTGAAGCAACTGTATTTTGTAGACAAATTGGTAACGTCCTTTTTACCTAACCCCTAACTCTTGCCACAATAATTATTGGTAATGAACCACCCAAAACCAAGTGTGGCGAACTAACAGTCACCTACCTGACTTGCACCATGTGTCGCTGGGGGTGGTAGCAGGCAGGCTCCTCTCAGCCACTCCCCTCAGGGCCAGCAGGGTCCCAAGTCTGCTAACACCCTATTGGCTAAAGGAAATCATTGGCTGAGCCCAAAGAGGGGGGCCTGTGCTCTGCCTCATCCAGCAAGGGCTAAGGTGTGGGGCCTGGTACCAGGCTGGGCACAGCATGCATGTTTAGGGCTCCTGATTTCCTCCTCATCTGTGCATGTTTGGACGTTCTTTTCTGAAGCCT
>NW_027403448.1:2186-2860 GCF_003265705.2 Callorhinus ursinus
AACACAAGCAGGGGGAGTGGGAGAGGGAGAAGCAGGCTCCCCGCTGAGCAAGGAGCCCGATGTAGGGCTCAATCCCAGGATCCTGAGATCATGACCTGAGCCAAAGGCAGCCGCTTAACTGACTGAGCCACCCAGGCACCCCTTTTATTTTGATAGTTTTACATTTTAAATTTATCTACAATTTTGGATGAATTTTGGTGTAAGTTGTAAAGCCTGTGTCTGCATTTCACTTAATTCTGCATGGTTTCTAATTAATAGTTTCTATTTCTGGGGAAGTCAGGGGATAATTGGACTCCATTTCAGTTCGAATTTCCCAAATGTAATCGGTTCAGCTGGACCCCAGAAGGGTCAGGTGCCTCCACGCAACTGAGTGCACCGCATCCTGCACTGCCCCCACCTCCCGCACGGGGCGCCCGAGTCCCGCTCCGCGGCCCTTGAGGGGCATGCGCGCTCAGCCCTCCTCCTCCGGTGCGAGGACAGGTGTTCCAAGGCCTCAGGACCGACCCACTGTGCTGACGCCTAGGCTTCGGGAGGACTTGGGGCCTCAGCCACCGTCAGGAGCCGGCCCCCTCAGGACCCGCTGTGGAGACTTCGGGAGGATGTGGGGTCGCGTCACGCTGACAGGAACTAGGCCTCCTCAGGACCCGCTGTGGAGGATGTGGTTCCGCGTCCAC
>NW_027403449.1:0-1374 GCF_003265705.2 Callorhinus ursinus
TTAAAATCTAGTTTGTCTGATAGAAGGATTGCCACCCCAGCTTTCTTTTGGTGTCCATTAGCATGGTAAATGGTTTTCCACCCCCTCACTTTCAATCTGGGGGTGTCTTTGGGTCTAAAATGAGTCCCTTGTAGACAGCATATGGATGGGTCTTGTTTTTTAATCCAATCTGATAGCCTGTGTCTTTTGATTGGGACATTGAGCCCATTTACATTCAGGGTAACTATTGAAAGGTATGAATTTAGTGCCATTGTATTACCTGTAACGTGACTGTTAACTGTCTGTTGTCTGTGTTCGTTTCTGCTCTTTGCTGCTTTTAGGTTCTCTCTTTGCTTAGAGGACCCCTTTCAATATTTCTTGTAGGGCTGGGATCGTGTTTGCAAATTCCTTTAGTTTTTGTTTGTCCTGGAAACTTTTTATCTCTCCTTCTATTTTCAATGACAGCCTAACTGGATATAGTATTCTTGGCTGCATATTTTTCTCGTTTAGTGCTCTGAAGATATCTTGCCAGTCCTTTCTGGCCTGCCAGGTCTCTGTGGATAGGTCTGTTGCCAATCTAATGTTTCTACCATTGTAGGTTACATATCTCTTCTCCCGAGCTGCTTTCAGGATTTTCTCTTTGTCTCTGAGACTCGTAAGTTTTACTATTAGATGTTGGGGTGTTGACCTATTATTATTGATTTTGAGAGGGGTTCGCTGTGCCTCCTGGATTTTAATGCCTGTTTCCTTCCTCACATTAGGGAAGTTCTCTGCTATAATTTGCTCCAATATACCTTCTGCCCCTCTCTCTCTTTCTTCTTCTTCTGGGATCCCAATTATTCTAATGTTGTTTCGTCTTATGGTATCGCTTATCTCTCGAATTCTGCCCTCGTGATCCTGTAGTTGTTTCTCTCTCTTTTTCTCAGCCTCTTTATTTTCCATCATTTGGTCTTCTATATCGCTGATTCTCTCTTCTGCCTCATTTATCCTAGCAGTTAGTGCCCCCATTTTAGATTGCACCTCATCAATAGCCTTTTTGATTTCGATTTGGTTAGATTTTAGTTCTTTTATTTCTCCAGAAAGGGTTTCTCTAAAACTTCCACGCTTTTTTCAAGCCCAGTTAGTATCTTTAACGTCATGATTCTGAACTCTAGGTCCGACATCGTACTAATGTCCGTATTGAGTAGGTCCCTGGCTGACGGTACTACCTCTTGTTCTTTTTGCTGAGATGATTTATTTCGTCTTGTCATTTTGTCCAGAGGAGAATAGATGAATGAGAGAACAAAATGCTAACAGGTTTACAACGTCCCCAGCAAATATACTGTATACAAATCAGAAAAGACCTGAAACCAGGGGAAAAGAAAGGGAAAGAAAGAAAAAAGAAAGAGAAAAAAA
>NW_027403449.1:1474-2858 GCF_003265705.2 Callorhinus ursinus
AGAGTTTAGTTCTTTTATTTCTCCAGAAAGGGTTTCTCTAATAACTACCATGCTTTCTAAAAACCCAGCTAGTATCTTTAAAATCATGATTCTGAACTCTAGGTCCAACATCTTACTATTGTCCGTATTGAGTAGGTCCCTGTCAGTCGGTACTACCTCTTATTCTTTTTGCTGAGGTGATATTTTCTGTCTTGTCATTTTGTCCAGAGGAGAATACATGAAAGAGTGAACAAAATGCTAACAGGCTAAAAACGTCCCCAGAAAATATACTCTAAACAAATCAGAAAAGATCTGAAACCAGGGGAAAAGGAAGTGAAAGAGAGAAAAAAGAAAAAGAAAAAGAAAAAAACAGAACATACCAAAAAAAAAACAAAACAGAATATGATCAAATATTATCAGGCTGGTGCATAGATCATTACCACACACTAGATTTTGGGTGTATTTTGGTCTCTTAGAAGAATGTGACTCCCAAAATTTAAAGAAAGAAAAACTTATATATGTACAGATTAAGGATTGATAAGATGAAGGGATGGAATATGACTGTAAAGATGATAATTATAAAAAATTTATAAATGGAAATGGTAAAATAAGTTGTTTGAAAAAAGGAAGAAGAGGATTTAAAAAAAAAGAAAGAAATAAAAGGGAGAGAATGTGATCAGGCAGGAGACTAGAACAAAGACATACACTAGAGATATAGGTATATTTTGATCTATTAGAAGAAACTGTATTTCAAAATTTTAAAGATATGGCAACATATATATATTCCAAAATTAGGGTAACTACTATGAAGGGACAGAATATGACTCTAAAAATGAAAAATAAAAGTGTTTTAAAAAAGGGATTGATAAGGTGTTGGTTGAAAAAGGGAAAAAGAAAAATTCAAAACAGAAAATGAGAGTTTAAAAAAATTAACTTTGAAAGACTAAAGAATCATGTTAAAAAACCATGAATTCTATGTGCAGTATTCCCCTAGCGCTGGAGTTCTGCTGTTCTCATTGATGGGTAAACTTGGTCTTAGCTGGCTATTCTTGCTGATCTTCTGGGGGCGGGGCCCATTGCCATGGTTCCCAAATGTCTTTGACGGAGGTGGAATTGCCCTGCCCTTGCCAGTTCGGGCTAAGTAATCTGCTCCGCTTTGCTCTCAGGAGCTTTTGTTCCCTGCAAACTTTCCGTACAGCTTTGGAGAACGAGAATGAAAATGGCGGCCTCCCAATCTCCACCACGGAGTACTGAGAACTCAGGGTCCCCATTTCTCAGTGCAACCCCAGAGAAAAGCAGTCCTTCACTCCCACCTCCCTCATCTGCGGCCGCATGCCACGCTCACCCAGCCTGTGACCAAGCGTTTCTATCTCTGGCACCAGACTCGGTGTGGAGTCTCCAATCC
>NW_027403450.1:0-2858 GCF_003265705.2 Callorhinus ursinus
GCACTAAAGACATTTACAAAGTATATAGGAAAATATCTAAAACTGATATTGAGGTGCTAGGACATGGATAAATGCAGCTGGGCCGTGTTTTCCTTTTTGGTGTAGGAATTAGTGGCAAACAGAATAGCTTGTGGCTTTTTCATTTCTTTTTAGTAAAATATTTAGAAATCGCAGGGGACCTGGGTGGCTCAGTCTGTTAAGCCTCTGCCTTCAGCTCAGATCATGATCTCCCGGTCCAGGGATGGAGCCTGCACAGGGCTCCCTGCTCAGTGGAGAGCCTGCTAGACCAAAGAAGCTAGACCAAAAAAAAAAAAAAAAAAGAGCACTCTCTGTATGATTGCATTTATTAAAATTATTGTTTAAATGCAAACGGATACACAGTGAGTGAAACAGAGCAGAAATTGCTAGGGCCGGGGAGGCAAGGGGCTGGAGGGATTACAGACTACCCCAAGGAAACCTTTGGAGTGATGGACAGGTTCACTATGTTGATCGTGGTGCTGGTTTCCTGGGTGCATTAATATGTCAAAATTTACACCTGCCATATAACCCAGCCATTCCACTATCTGAGTACCTACCCAAGAGAAGTACACAGGCCCAACTATAGTGGCCAGAAGCAGGTCACTGCTGATTCTTTACCAAGATTATAATTTCAGCAGAAAACTCCATCAGGCTAATTTCTGTTTCTTGATGAGTTTTCTACACATTAAAGACCTCCAATTTTTCCACTTCCATTTAAAATGTACTAAATTTATATTCATTGGGATGAGTTTTTTCCTTGTAAGTATAAGATTTCTTATATTGGGGGTGCCTGAGTGGCTCAGTCGTTTAAACATCTGCCTTCGGTTCAGGTCATGATCTTGGGTCCAGGGATCAAGTCCCACATCAGGCTTCCTACTCAGTGGGGAGCCTGCTTCTCCCTCTGCCTCTGCATCTTCTCTCTGCTCATGCTCTCTCTCATGCTCTCTCTCGCTCTCAAATAAATAAATAAATAAATAAATCTTAAAAAAAGGTTTCTAACATGGATCAAATTTGCAATTAGAACATGTACCTACACACATCTTAGGTTTGTTATTCCCGAATGCTCAGGAGTCAGGCTTTTACCACATGCACAGGGTTAGGCACCGTCAAATCATATTGTTACTGTTCCTAGCAAAAAAAGTCAATATGAATTCTGCTTTTTACAAAAATACGTATCATTTGCCTAAACCATCCCACAGAGAAACAGTGAGCATATCCCTCAGTTGCCTAGATGTCCCATGGTGGTGGTTAATTGTACAGCCTGTCCAGTTTTTCCCTGTTCTTCATGCCTCTGTGTGCAGCAGTATCTGCTCCGGGACCTGTAAGCCATTTTCAGGGTTAGAGTATCCACAGGAATTTGAAGGCAGATCACAGAGTCTCACTTCACTTGTCAACAAATTCATTCATAATTTAAAAAAAAATGAGAATTGGAACAATTATTCGTTTTGCAAAAATCAGTGAATTTTATATAAACCAGTATTGGCTTATATGTGGGGGAATGTGTACATTGAGGGAAAGCTAAAGCAGGGGGCTAGATAAACCCTCCCAGGAAGGAAACGTGGCACTATATCTCGTAATTACCTCTACCGCACAACGTAATTTTGAGAAGGTGAGTCCCTGTGTGCTAATACGAAAATAACTCTAATTTGATAAATGAAACAGGAAGTCAGAGTAGTATGAACAGTGACTAAATAAGATGAGTGTTAAACGTAAATCTATTCGTGGGCATGGAAAGTTTCGGAAGATAGACAAGAAAACATCAATCGGATTCTGCAGGCTCTACCCAATCCAAGTCCTCCCATCAGTGTTCCCTGAGCATAAGCACTGTCTCCCCAAGGAGGAGACCCAAGTGTCAGCTACAGATGACAGCCCAATGGGGGAGAGAACAGAAAAACTAAGGACAAGAATTAGAGCATGTGAAAGGAGAGAGTGCAAGGAGAATCCCTTCTGGGTCCTGGGAAGCTCTGAGGAGGAGGGATGATCTGTAAGTGGAAAGAAACCCCTGGTACTATAGCTCCTCCAAATTTGTCCCAAATCCTCCACAACCACCCCTACTCCCTAGCCTGAGCACATCTTGCCACACCATTCCCAGCTGCAAGTTCAGGGTTCAGGATTGCCCAGGAAGGGTGAGGGCAGGTCCTGAGTTGCTGTCTTGGCTGTTTCTGCTCTTTGGACCATGTGGTGTATGGCTTGGAGTTTGTCTCACTCTGGGACTGACATTGAGTTTTGTTCAGTGTTTAGAGGGTACCTGGTGTCCGACACCAGGGTACAAAGCTTATATACCCAGTAGGGAGATTAAGAAACTGACTTTAGAAGAGACAGACCAAAGCCAATGAAAGCAATCATGGACATGCCAACTCTAATCTTAGGAATGTTGGCTCTCAGTGAAGGCAGATAACTTTTTTTTATTTTATCAACTGTTAATACACTACAGAGCCATGGGCCACCCAGATCAATTTGCAAGTCCTCTTAGGTAGCCTAGGCATTCCAGGGCTCATAAGTGCACAGATGATAGACACCCGAGTGCCCCTGCATAAGTATAAGGTTACCCGGCATCTCATCACCAGTTGGCTCTAGAGCCCACATCTATAAGCATGTATGGCGTGTCAAGCTCTGCTCGGAAAGCTTCACATCTGTCCTAATTTCATTGTCACACAACCCTCTGGCCATATTCCCAAGGCCACATAGTTGATGAGGTGTAAAGCAGGGGTTTTGTTTGAACCCAGACAGACTGACGAATCCTGAAAATACTCATGCCTGCTTCATCAGTCCCTGTTGCAGCCCCAGCAGGAAAAGACAGGGTCCTTGGTCTTCCTCACCCAAAGTTCCTCCCTCATGCT
>NW_027403451.1:0-2856 GCF_003265705.2 Callorhinus ursinus
CTCACCATGTGTCTAGGACCTGCAGTCCAACAATACATCTCTGTGTTATGCCAAGCAGGCACCTGGGCAGACATCTCACAATGTGCCTTGGATGTGGAGACTAAAACACAGCTCCGCACCTGGCCATGGAGATACCTAGACGAAGGGATCACCATGTGCCCTTAGCCATGGAGTCCAACAACACATATCTGCTAGGCCAAGCAGTCACCTGGAGAGAGGACTTATAATATATTTTGGACCTGGATGCCAGGAAGTCAGACTTGTGCTAGGCCAAGTAACCTGGACAGAGGGATCACAATGTGTTCATGGACCTGTAGACCAACAACTCAGCTCTGTGTTAGGCAAAGCAGGCACCAGTATATCACCCTTGTACCCAGAGACCAAAATCCAAGCTCTGTGCTAAGCCAAGGACACACTTAGACAGAGGGATCAACATGTGCTCTTGGAACAGGAGACCGACAACTCAGCTCTGTGCTAGGCAAAACAGGCACCTGGACAGTGGTCTCGCCACGTGCCCTAGGATGTAGATCCTTCCTTCCCCATGAATATTGGGGACCAGGTGCCCCTTCTTTTCACTACATCTGTATCTTTGGGGTAAATACCCAGAATTGCAATTGCTGGGTTGAAAATTGAGCTCTATATTTTTTATTGTGTTCATTTAGCCAACCTATAGTACATCATTTGATTTCATGTAGAGTTTAAGGATTCATTAGTTGCATATAACACCCAGTGTTCAAAACAACACATGCCCTCCTTAAAACCCGTCACCTCGCTACAACATCCCCCACCCCCTTCCTCTGTGTAACCCTCAGTTTTTTTCCCAGAGTCCAGAATATAATGGTTCGTCTCCCTCCCTGATTTCTTCCCCTTCAGCTTTCCGTCTCTTCCCCTATGTTCCTCTGTGCTATTCCTTAGGGTGCATATATGAGTGAAACCATATGATAATTGTCTTATTCTGCTTGTCGTATTTCCATTTGGCCTAACCTCCTCCAGTTCCGTCCTTGTAGATTCAAATGGTGGGTAGTCGTCCTTTCTGATGGCTGAATAATATCCCGTTGTATATATGGACCACATCTTCTATATCCATTCATCTGTTGAAGGGCATCTCAGCTCCTTTTACATTTTGGCTCCTGGGGACATTGCTGCTATGAATACTGAGGTGCATATGACCCTTCTTTTTACTATATATGTATCTTTGTTGTAAATACTTAATAGTACAAATGCTAGGTCATAGGTTAGGTCTATTTTTTTAAGATTTTTGTATTCATTTGAGACATAGAGATACAGAGAGAGAGCATGAGCAGGAAGAGAGGCAGAGGGAGCAGGAGAAGCAGGCTCCCCGCTGAGCCAGGAGCCTGACGCGTGGCTCGATCCCAGAATCCTGGGATCACAACCTGACCGAAGGAAGATGCTTATCCATCTGAACCACACAGGCACCCCGGTTAGCTCTATTTTTAATGCCTTTAGGAAACTCCATATTGTTTTCCAGAGGTGCTGTACCAGCTTGCGTTCCCACCAACAATGTAAGCGGGGTTCTCCTTTTCCACATCCTCACCAACATTGTTTGTTTCCTATGTTGCCAGATTTTGCCGTTCTAACTGGTGTAAGGTGGTATCTCATTGTTGGATTTGATTTGAATTTCTCTCAGGGCTAGTTATGTTGAACATTTTTTTTCATGTGTCTGTTAGCCATTTGTACATCTTCTTGGAGAAGGGTCTCTTCATGTCTTCTGGCCATTTGTTGACTGGATTATTTGTTTTTTGAGTGTTGAGTTTGAGAAGTTCTTTATAGATCTTAGATACTCGCCCTTTATCCATAATGTCATTTGTAAATATCTGTCCCATTCTGTTGGTTGCCTCTCAATTGTGTTGATTGTTTCCTTTGCTGTGCAGAAGCTTTTTATCTTAATCAAGTCCCAAAAGTTCATTTTTTGCTTTTGTTTTCCTTGCTTTTAGAGAAGTGTCTTAAAATATGTTGCTGTGGCTGTTATTGAAGAAGTTACTACCTAAGTTCTCCTCAAGAATTTTGATGGATTCCTGCCTCAAATTGAGGTCTTTCATCCATTTTGATTTTATCTTTGTGTATGATATAAGAAAACGGTCCAGGTTCAGTCTTCTGCATGTGACTGTCCAATTTTTCCAGCGCCATTTATTGAGGAGACTGTCTTTTTTTTCCCCCACTGGCTATTTCCTGTTTTTTCGAAGATTAGTTGACCTTAGAGTTGAGAGTTCATTTTCGGGCTCTGTTCGGTTCCATTGATCTATGTGTCTGTTTTTGTGCTAGTACCATGCTGTCTTTGTGTCACAGGCTTTCAGTATAGCCTGAACTCAGGCAACATGATACCCCCAGCTTTGATTTTCATTTTCAAAAATCCCCTGGTGAATTGAAATCTTTTCTGGTTCTATACAATTTTAGGATGTTTGTTTGAGCTCTGTGAAAAATGTCAATTATATTTCGATAGGGATATTTTGAATGTGTAGACTTCTCTGGGCAACACAGATATTTTAATAATGTTTATTTTTCCTATCCATAATCATTGAATATTTTTCCATCTATTTGTGTCTTCCCCTATTTCTTTCATAAGTGTCCCATATTTTCTAGAGTATAGATCCTTTACCTCATTGCTTAGGTTTTTTCATAGGGATCTAATGGTTTTTTTGTGCTATTGTAAATGGACTTGATTCCTTAATTCCTATTTCTTCAGTAACATCATTGTGTCTAGAAATGCAACTGATTTCTATGCAATGACTTTGTATTTTGCCAGATTGCTGAATTGCTGGTTGAGTTCTAGCCATGTTGGGGTTGAGTTTTTTGGATTTTCCACACAAAGGATCATGTCATCTGCAAAGAGAAAGA
>NW_027403452.1:0-2856 GCF_003265705.2 Callorhinus ursinus
TGTGGACTCCATGGAGATCTTGTTTGTTCGTTGATTCACAAGGAGCTGGGGGCTGTCTCCTATGTGCCAGGCACCTTGCTGGATGCTAGGATATATAACGATGAGCAGCAAAATTGGATACAGAGCCGTGTATGGGGCAGAAACAAGTGCAATAGTCAAGCCAGTCTATGAGGATAGCTCCTGTGTATGTGCAGTGTGTGTGTGTGGGGGGGCACTGTGCTTTGTGGGAGCATGACTAGGTAGGCCTGGCCTGGTTTGGATGGGGGTGGCGGGTGGTAAGGGAAGATTTCCCCTAAGGAAGTGACATTTTATATGACGTAACACAGATGATAAGCAGGTGATGTGGGGATGGGTAGTTGGTAGGAGAGAGTATTCCAGGAAGGGGGCCTGGCATATGCAGAGGTCCTGAGGTAGCAAGGGTCTTCCTGGCGTAGCGCCTAGAAGGAGAGGGAGTGTGTGCAGACACATGGCTCCAGAGATGGGGAGGGCAGCCATGCAGGAGCTGGTAAGCTGTGGCCGGGATTCTGGTTTTTACCTGGAGCGCAACAAGAAATCACCGAGGGAGTGTGGGCATAGGAGGGAGACAATGAGCTGACTTTCGTTCCGTCACGCATCCGCAGGCTGGCTCTGGAGTGGAGACGTCCAACCACCTCCTCTCTCTCGCACGGAAAGGAGGCCTTCCTCCAGCTCCCACCTGCTTGCACTTAGAAATCCCACACACGGGTCCCCTCCCGCTGAGGCTCCACGGGGAAGGAGAGGTTTGGGCCTGAGCTTGCGTTCTGTAAAGCTGCAAGTTTGAGAGGAAGCGCGAAGTCAGGTGAAGCCATCCGTGTTGACTGTAAATGGCGATGCTCTAGAAATGGCAAAAGAACTTTTCTGATGTCAGCTGTGTCTTTGAGGTTGGAAGAGCTTACTCTTCAGCCAGTTTCTTTCGAGCCATGAGCTCCTTTCCTGCATGCCACCCCATCCGGGATGAATGCCCACAGTGCGGGTGAGCTGGCGGTGGCTGGGAAAAGCAGCCTCACCGCCTGACTAGAACGGGGGGACCAGCACTTCGCAGGAGAGCATTTGGGGCTCAGAGGCCTCCTGTTTGGGGTGGCATGTGTGGAGTCCCAGGCCAACCTTTCAAGGGCATAACATTGTCCATTTCTAAGGCTTATTGGTCATGCTCATAGGGATGGTGCGATTAATTATTTAATTATGATGCGTAAAACCAGCAATTAATGAGGCTACAAATGATGAAATGTGATCGCTGTGCCGCCCAAGGTAATGAACTTCTGTCCTGAGTGCCCACGCCGGGGCTGGAAAGCAGGTTTCTGTGGAACAGCTCTCGGCAGAATCCAGGGTGGAGGGAGCATTAATCCCTTGGTTTCTGTGTCTGTTGTGAGGGGCTTGTGGCAGAGTGAGCACGGTGACAGGGCAGTAACTGTGACCCCGCCCTCTGGCCTGGCCCCGACGTCAGCCCTGTAATCGCCCTGTCACAGGCGAGGGGCTAGGGCTGAGATGCTAAGGAGCTTGTGCTGAATCACATGGCTGGAAAGTGAGGGAGGCAGGTTCTCAATCCGGGTCTGTATCCCTGCCTTTAATAAGCTCTTCCCAGTCTGCATGGAGAACAAGACGGTGGCCAGCACCTGCTATCAGGAAGCTAAAGGCGAAACTGCACAGATGCTCTCCGTCCACTGAGTGCATGGGGCAAAGCGGGTGCCACGTCAGCAGCTGTGAATTGTTCACACATCATATTTACTTCATTGTAAACACAATTTAAAATTTTCATCCTTTTAAGATACTACCCTGGACTGTTTGTGTCCCCCAACCATTCAAATGAAACCCAATCCCAGGTGGGACGGTGTTGGGAGGTGGGGCCCTGTGGGAGGAGCTTAGGTCAGGGGGGTGGAGCCTCATGAATGAGGTCAGTGCCCCGGTCAGAGAGCCCAGAGCTCCTTCCCCTCCACCACATGGGGACTGCACGGAAAGACAGCCGCAGAGAACCAGGGGGAGGCTCCCACCACGTAGCAGGTCTGCCGGCACCAGGATGTCGGACTCCCAGACTCCAGACCTGGAAGAAATCAGTCTGCGGGCACGGAACAGCCCCCAGTCTGTGGCATTCCATTCCAGCAGCCCAATCTCATATTTGGTTCTCCTCCTGCGAGACACCCAGGTTTGCCTGGTGATTAGACTTGGAGAAAGCACCGTGTCTGTGTTTGGGACTCACATGATGGGGACACACGTGTAACAGGCTTGGAAGACGCTGCTGCTTATCCACGTCCATAGAAAGAGCCAGATGGGAGAGTGGCTTCCTGGGGCCGATGGAACAGCTACCACATTTGAAGGCTTCAAATAGCAGAAGCTCACTCTCTTGCAATTTCTGGAGGCCAGACTTCCAAAACCAGGGTGTCAGTGGGGCTCTGCTCCCTCCGGAGGCTCTAGAGGAGCCTCCTTCCTAACTTCCTGCTTCTAGTGGCTCCAGCTGTTGTCCCTGTGTTGTGTCACTCTGACCTCTGCTTCCTCTTCACATCACCTCCACCGTATGTCGTCTTCTGTCTTTTATAAGGACACCACTGTAGTAATCTAGGATGAGCTCATCTCAAGACCCTTAATATTAACTCCATCTGCAAAGACCCTTTTCCAGATGAGGTAACATTTACAGGTTCCAGGATGTGGCTGGAATGGGGGGGGCGCTACTCAACCTCGCAGTGATCATTCTGTCAAAGCACTTAGCGCAATGCTTGGCACCAGTGAGCGCTCAAGGAATACTGTCTGTTCTTATGATATTAATAATTCCTGTTGCCTGGGGGAGGGCTTAGGAAGTTCTCTGGCCCTTTGGTTAAAACTGAACAGAGGAAAAGGAGAGCCGGC
>NW_027403453.1:0-2856 GCF_003265705.2 Callorhinus ursinus
TGTGGACTCCATGGAGATCTTGTTTGTTCGTTGATTCACAAGGAGCTGGGGGCTGTCTCCTATGTGCCAGGCACCTTGCTGGATGCTAGGATATATAACGATGAGCAGCAAAATTGGATACAGAGCCGTGTATGGGGCAGAAACAAGTGCAATAGTCAAGCCAGTCTATGAGGATAGCTCCTGTGTATGTGCAGTGTGTGTGTGTGGGGGGGCACTGTGCTTTGTGGGAGCATGACTAGGTAGGCCTGGCCTGGTTTGGATGGGGGTGGCGGGTGGTAAGGGAAGATTTCCCCTAAGGAAGTGACATTTTATATGACGTAACACAGATGATAAGCAGGTGATGTGGGGATGGGTAGTTGGTAGGAGAGAGTATTCCAGGAAGGGGGCCTGGCATATGCAGAGGTCCTGAGGTAGCAAGGGTCTTCCTGGCGTAGCGCCTAGAAGGAGAGGGAGTGTGTGCAGACACATGGCTCCAGAGATGGGGAGGGCAGCCATGCAGGAGCTGGTAAGCTGTGGCCGGGATTCTGGTTTTTACCTGGAGCGCAACAAGAAATCACCGAGGGAGTGTGGGCATAGGAGGGAGACAATGAGCTGACTTTCGTTCCGTCACGCATCCGCAGGCTGGCTCTGGAGTGGAGACGTCCAACCACCTCCTCTCTCTCGCACGGAAAGGAGGCCTTCCTCCAGCTCCCACCTGCTTGCACTTAGAAATCCCACACACGGGTCCCCTCCCGCTGAGGCTCCACGGGGAAGGAGAGGTTTGGGCCTGAGCTTGCGTTCTGTAAAGCTGCAAGTTTGAGAGGAAGCGCGAAGTCAGGTGAAGCCATCCGTGTTGACTGTAAATGGCGATGCTCTAGAAATGGCAAAAGAACTTTTCTGATGTCAGCTGTGTCTTTGAGGTTGGAAGAGCTTACTCTTCAGCCAGTTTCTTTCGAGCCATGAGCTCCTTTCCTGCATGCCACCCCATCCGGGATGAATGCCCACAGTGCGGGTGAGCTGGCGGTGGCTGGGAAAAGCAGCCTCACCGCCTGACTAGAACGGGGGGACCAGCACTTCGCAGGAGAGCATTTGGGGCTCAGAGGCCTCCTGTTTGGGGTGGCATGTGTGGAGTCCCAGGCCAACCTTTCAAGGGCATAACATTGTCCATTTCTAAGGCTTATTGGTCATGCTCATAGGGATGGTGCGATTAATTATTTAATTATGATGCGTAAAACCAGCAATTAATGAGGCTACAAATGATGAAATGTGATCGCTGTGCCGCCCAAGGTAATGAACTTCTGTCCTGAGTGCCCACGCCGGGGCTGGAAAGCAGGTTTCTGTGGAACAGCTCTCGGCAGAATCCAGGGTGGAGGGAGCATTAATCCCTTGGTTTCTGTGTCTGTTGTGAGGGGCTTGTGGCAGAGTGAGCACGGTGACAGGGCAGTAACTGTGACCCCGCCCTCTGGCCTGGCCCCGACGTCAGCCCTGTAATCGCCCTGTCACAGGCGAGGGGCTAGGGCTGAGATGCTAAGGAGCTTGTGCTGAATCACATGGCTGGAAAGTGAGGGAGGCAGGTTCTCAATCCGGGTCTGTATCCCTGCCTTTAATAAGCTCTTCCCAGTCTGCATGGAGAACAAGACGGTGGCCAGCACCTGCTATCAGGAAGCTAAAGGCGAAACTGCACAGATGCTCTCCGTCCACTGAGTGCATGGGGCAAAGCGGGTGCCACGTCAGCAGCTGTGAATTGTTCACACATCATATTTACTTCATTGTAAACACAATTTAAAATTTTCATCCTTTTAAGATACTACCCTGGACTGTTTGTGTCCCCCAACCATTCAAATGAAACCCAATCCCAGGTGGGACGGTGTTGGGAGGTGGGGCCCTGTGGGAGGAGCTTAGGTCAGGGGGGTGGAGCCTCATGAATGAGGTCAGTGCCCCGGTCAGAGAGCCCAGAGCTCCTTCCCCTCCACCACATGGGGACTGCACGGAAAGACAGCCGCAGAGAACCAGGGGGAGGCTCCCACCACGTAGCAGGTCTGCCGGCACCAGGATGTCGGACTCCCAGACTCCAGACCTGGAAGAAATCAGTCTGCGGGCACGGAACAGCCCCCAGTCTGTGGCATTCCATTCCAGCAGCCCAATCTCATATTTGGTTCTCCTCCTGCGAGACACCCAGGTTTGCCTGGTGATTAGACTTGGAGAAAGCACCGTGTCTGTGTTTGGGACTCACATGATGGGGACACACGTGTAACAGGCTTGGAAGACGCTGCTGCTTATCCACGTCCATAGAAAGAGCCAGATGGGAGAGTGGCTTCCTGGGGCCGATGGAACAGCTACCACATTTGAAGGCTTCAAATAGCAGAAGCTCACTCTCTTGCAATTTCTGGAGGCCAGACTTCCAAAACCAGGGTGTCAGTGGGGCTCTGCTCCCTCCGGAGGCTCTAGAGGAGCCTCCTTCCTAACTTCCTGCTTCTAGTGGCTCCAGCTGTTGTCCCTGTGTTGTGTCACTCTGACCTCTGCTTCCTCTTCACATCACCTCCACCGTATGTCGTCTTCTGTCTTTTATAAGGACACCACTGTAGTAATCTAGGATGAGCTCATCTCAAGACCCTTAATATTAACTCCATCTGCAAAGACCCTTTTCCAGATGAGGTAACATTTACAGGTTCCAGGATGTGGCTGGAATGGGGGGGGCGCTACTCAACCTCGCAGTGATCATTCTGTCAAAGCACTTAGCGCAATGCTTGGCACCAGTGAGCGCTCAAGGAATACTGTCTGTTCTTATGATATTAATAATTCCTGTTGCCTGGGGGAGGGCTTAGGAAGTTCTCTGGCCCTTTGGTTAAAACTGAACAGAGGAAAAGGAGAGCCGGC
>NW_027403454.1:0-2856 GCF_003265705.2 Callorhinus ursinus
TTTGTCTGATCTAAGGATTGCCACCCCAGCTTTCTTTTGGTGTCCATTAGCATGGTAAATGGTTTTCCACCCCCGCACTTTCAATCTGGGGGTGTCTTTGGGTCTCAAATGAGTCTCTTGCAGACAACATATTGATGGGTCTTGATTTTTTTTCATTTTTTTTACTGTGATGTTAATCACCATATATTACATCTTTAGTTTTTGATGTAGTGTTCCATGATTCATTGATTGTTCATAACACCCAGTGCACCATGCAGAACCTGCCCTCTTTAATACCCATCACCAGGCTAACCTCTCCCCCTACCCTCCTCCCCTCTAGAACCCTCAGTTTGTTTTTCAGAGTCCATCTTCTCTCATGGTTCGTCTCCCCCTCTCAATTATTCCCCTTCATTCTGCCTCTCCTGTTAGCTTCCTCTTTTTTTTAATTTTTTATTGTTATGTTAATCACCATATATTCCATAATTTGTTTTGGTGTACTGTTCCATGATTCATTGTTTGTTCATAACACCCAGTGGTCCATGCAGAATGTGCCCTCTTTAATCCCCATCACCAGGCTACCCATCCCCCTATCCCTCCTCCCCCACAGAAACTCAGTTTGTTTTTCAAAGTCCATCATCTCTCCTGGTTCGTCTCCCCCTCTGACTTACTACTCCTCATTCTTCCTCTCCTGCTATCTTCTTCTTTTTCTTTTTTCTTAAAATATGTTGCGTTGTTTGTTTCAGAAGTCCAGATCTTTGATTGAACAGTCTTGCACAATTCACAGCGCTCACCGTAGCACATACCCACCCCAATTTCTATCACCCAGCCAGCCCATCCCTCCCACCCACAACCACTCCAGTGACACTCAGTTTGTTTCCTGAGATTAAGAATTCCTCATATCAGTGAGGTCTATTTTGGACATTGCTACTATAAACATTGGGGTGCACGTACCCCTTCGGGTCCCTACATTTTTATCTTTGGGGTAAATACCCAGTAGTGCCATTGCTGGGTCGAATGGAGCTCTATTTTCATCTGAGGAACCCCCATACGGTTTTCCAGAGTAGTTGCACCAGCTTGCATTCCTACCAACAGTGTAGGAGGGTTCCCCTTTCTCCACATCCCCGCCAACACCTATCGTTCCAGGAAGAAGTTGCTGCGGCTGAGGTCGAAGAGTTTGCTACCTGTGTTCTGCTTTAGGATTTGGATGGACTCTTCTCTCACGTTTAGGTCTTTCAACCATTTGGAGTCTATTTTGTGTGTGGTGTAAGGAAATGGTCCAGTTTCATTCTTCTGCATGTAGCTGTTTCAATTTTCCCAACACCATTTGTTGAAGAGACTGTCTTTTTTTCATTGGACATTCTTTCCTGCTTCGTCAAAGATAAGTTGACCATAGAGTTGAGGGTCCATTTCTGGGCTCTCGATTCTGTTCCATTGATCTATGTATCTGTTTTTGTGCCAGTACCATACTGTGTTGATGATGACAGCTTTGTAATAGAGCCGGAAGTCCGGAATTGTGATGCCGCCAGCTTTGCTTTTCTTTTTCAGTATTCCTCTGGCTATTCGTGGTCTCTTCTTGTTCCATACAAATTTTAGGATTATTTGCTCCATTTCTTAGAAAAAAGTGGATGGTATTTTGATGGGGATTGCATTGAATGTGTAGATTGCTCTAGGTAGCATTGACATCTTCACAGTGTTGCTTCTCCCAATCCAGGTGCATGGAACCTTTTTCCATTTCTTTGTGTCTTCTTCAATTTCTTTCCTGAGTGTTTTATAGTTTTCTGGGTACAGATCCTTTGCCTCTTTGGTTAAATTTATTCCTAGGTATCTTATGGTTTTGGGTGCAATTGTAAATGGGATTGACTCCTTGATTTGTCTCTCTTCTGTCTTGTTGTTGGTGTATAGGAATGCCACTAATTTCTGTGGATTGATTTTATATCCTGCTACTTGACTGAATTCCTGTATGAGTTCTAGCAGTTTTGGGGTGGAGTCTTTGGGTTTTCCACATACAGTATCATATCATCTGCAAAGAGTGAGAGTTTGCCTTCCTCTTTGCCGATTTGGATGCCTTTGATTTCTTTTTGTTGTCTGATTGCTGTGGCTAGGACTTCTAATACTATGTTGAATAGCAGTGGTGAGAGTGGACATCTC
Source organism: Callorhinus ursinus (assembly GCF_003265705.2). Classification (NCBI taxonomy): domain Eukaryota; kingdom Metazoa; phylum Chordata; class Mammalia; order Carnivora; family Otariidae; genus Callorhinus; species Callorhinus ursinus. Next base: position 2,128 of record NW_027403454.1, read on the forward strand.
TGCCGCGTTCCTGACCTTAGTAGAAAAGCTCTCAGCCTTTCCCCATTGAGAATGATATTCGCTGTAGTTTTTTCATAGATGGCTTTTATGATATTGAGGTATGTACCCTCTAACCCTATACTCTGAATCGTTTTGATCAAGAAAGGTTGCTGTACTTTGTCAAATGCTTTTTCTGCATCTATTGAGAGGATCATATGATTCTTGTTCTTTCTTTTGTTAATGTATTGTATCACACTGATTGATTTGCGGATGGTGAACCATCCTTGCAGCCCAGGGGTAAATCCCACTTGGTCGTGGTGAATAATCCTTTTAATGTACTGCTGGATCCTATTGGCTAGTATTTTGTGAGAATTTTTGTATCGATGTTCATCAAGGATATTGGTCTGTAATTCTCCTTTTTGATGGGGCCTTTGTCTAGTTTTGGGATCAAGGTAATGCTGGCCTCATAAAAGGAGTTCAGAGATTTTCCTTCCATTTCTATTTTTTGGAACAGTTTCAGGAGAAGAGGTATTAATTCTTCTTGAAATGTCTGATAGAATTCCCTTGGGAAGCCATCTGGCCCTGGGCTTTTGTTTCTTGGGAGATTTTTGATGACTGCTTCAATTTCCTTATTGGTTAAAGGTCTGTTCAGGTTTTCTATTTCTTCCTGGTTCAATTTTGGTAGTTGATACATCTCTAGGAATACACTCATTTCTTCCAGGTTATCTAATTTGCTGGCATAGAGTTGCT
>NW_027403455.1:0-331 GCF_003265705.2 Callorhinus ursinus
GTGTAGACCAAAGGAGGAATTACCATTCATTTCTACAGAAAAAAATAGCGTGCGCAGACTACAAAAACGACTTCTCTTTGGATTTTCCTAGGCCTCGGGACACAACTTCTTAACGGATGCCCAAAATAAATGGAGATGAAGCACAGCAGATGCTCACAGACACAATTCAAAGTGCTGGGGGCTGGACAAGGAGAGCGGTTCCCAGGAAAGACCTGGTTGAGGTGCACGCCGCCTCTGCAGTGGCTCCCCGCAAAAGAGATGATGAACGCGATGCTCAGTTTTCGACTTTTTTCATAAGAGCGAAATCCTCTTCAGGAGTCCTCCTGTTTTT
>NW_027403455.1:431-2855 GCF_003265705.2 Callorhinus ursinus
AAAAAAAAAAAAAGCCATGTGTAACGTGAATTTTATTAAAGTGGGGGATACTTGTACTTGAAAGTTGCCGAGGGAGTAGATGTTAAATGTTCTCCTGGACACGCACATCAACAGATCCACCGTGAAAGGCACCTTCCTGAGCAAGAGGAACACAGACGACCTCCTACCCCCAGAAACCTCCTCCATCCCCTCGCTCAGGACAACCAGCCACAGCTGGGAGTTACCCCAATTCCTCCTTTCTCCCATTCCCAGTATCTAACCCATCAGCAAATCCAGTGAGCTCCATCTTAAACGTACCCAGAATAGGACTGACCACTGCTTCCAAGGCCACCTGTCTGGTCCACACTAAAGGCCATCTCTTGCCTGAGTTCCTGGAAAAGCTACATCATGAACCTCCCCTGCCCATCCTCAACACTCTGTCATCTGTTCTCAATACTGTAGCCAGGATGGCCCAGTGAAACAGGGTCCCATGGGGTCACAGCACTGCAATGGCTTTTTATCTCCCTCTGTCACCTCCCTGAGGTCATGTCCTAAGCTGTCTCCTGTGGCCACAGGGCCTTCTTGCTACTTCTGGACATACCTGGTATGCTCCTGCCTCGGGACTTTTGCACATGCTTTCCTTCCGTTTAGAATGCTCTTGATGTGATATCACTCACCTTCTTTAGAACTTCACTCAAGGATCACCTTCCTAGTGAAGTCCCACCTGGCTATATGTGAATAGCAAGCACCATCCTTACCTCCCCTACAGCACCCCAGCCCTGTCTCCTGCTCTGTATTTCTGTAGAAGTTATCACAGTTACCAGTCCATCTTGGGAGGGCAGAAACGAAGGCCTACACTGACGGTTTCACCACTGACTCCGTCCGATTTCCTGGTCCAAAGCCCCGGGGGAAAAGGTGTCCCAGGGCTCTTGCACAGCCAGGATGCCAAGGACCAGGGGTCCACCGACTGCACCCTGAACACTATCAGGAAAATGAGCCATGCGAGGAATCCACCTGCCCATGAGACCTGTAGCCAGACACCTTCCTCAATTACAGGTGAGCACTCACACTTCCTTCCCTTGCCTGAGGTGCTCATCTGAGAAAGCTGAGCAGAGACCCATCCCAGGATCCAACTCTCCCTCTGGCCAAGGTCCTGGGAAACAGACATCTCTCCTCCCTGCACCAACCACCCGCGATTGACGTCTGGAATCCTCCCGTGGTCAGGCAGTGGTGCACCTGTCCCTCTTTCCTGCGATATCATTGCAAACCAGGCTTTGCTGCATATTTCTCTGGAAGGCGCCTGCAGCGGCATCAACAGGTCAACCAGGCTCGGCCTCAGTCTTGCACATCAGGCCCCATGCAGAAGTAGAATTGTATGTATATTGGTGTCCCGTGTGTCCCCGGAACCTAACGGCAGGAGCTGAGATTTCAGTTCCAAATGAGAAGTGAACATTTGCACACAGCACAGGATTGTGGAGAGGATTTCTCAGGGGTGGGGCTCTGGAAGAACTGCTTCTGCTGACTGAATTCACAGACACCAGGCAGAGGACATCTGCTGTGCCTCCTCTAAGGAAGCAGGGGGCACAATGGGCAAGAATCGATAATGCTGTCTGTGAGCTGCTTCCCACCAACCACCCTGCTGAGCCGAGGCCTCGAGCACCAAACAGGAAGAAACTCTCTTATCACCTCTACAGCAGGACGGCTGGCCAGGGAGGAGAGCCCAGTCCCTATCCCTGTAGCAAGCTGGTCTGCCCATCATGAGCGACGGTCCACCACCACAGCATCACAACCTCCCAGCTATCTGATCCGACTACCCTGCCAGGCTCAGACCTGCTGATGCAGTGAGTCATAAGCCCCAGCGACGTCTTTCCACTCCAGCTCAATGCTTCTCACAGAGAAGCAAACTGCAGCCTCACAAATGTGCTCACCATTAGCTCTGGAATTCCCTGCGTGGTGTCTACAATGGCCCACACAGGTGTCCTAACCAGACCACTCCACAAGTACCCTAGGGTTTCAAGCCACTTTCAAGCTGCCCTTATAAAGGCAGGAACTAGCCCAATTAGGCACACCTGCCAAGTGACTCAATGTGCTGGAAACTCAGACAACATCCTCGCTGAACACCCACGCTTCCAAGTCCGAGCTTCAAACCTTCGCTAACTGGGCATTGAGCACCATGTCAGCATCAACACTGCTCTTTCAATTCACTTGTCTCCCATTCCTTAAAATCAGAAACCAAGCTCCAGTCACCACTCCATTTTCCCTCCAGAAAAATAAGGCAAATGACAGAATAAAACACTTACATGTGCACAGCACACTTCTAATTGAAATATAATTCTTTGGTCTTTCTCATACAGGCAGCCCTACATTACCCAAACTAATGAGAGAGGCCACGAATTCAATCACTATATATATATATATATATATATATATATATATATATATATA
>NW_027403456.1:0-2854 GCF_003265705.2 Callorhinus ursinus
AGAAGCAGGCTCCCCATTGAGCAGGGAGCCTGATGTGGGACTCGAGCCCAGGACCCTTGGATCATGACCTGAGCCAAAGGCAAATGCTTAACTGACTGAGTCACCCAGGCATCCCAGGGGAGGTGTTTTTGAGGTCAGTTTGCCTTGGAATTCTTTGAAATTTTCAAGCACCTCCTGTGTGACAGATACTCTCAAGTACAGGATGACATCTAATTTTCAAACGATTCTGTGATCTCAGCAGGGAGGATTCACTTCTTCATTTAGTGACCAGAGGATTACTACAGAGCGTAAGGTTCTATGTTGGGGGAGAGAAGGTGATTCCTAGCTGTTCCTTGGGGACCAGTGATGAGCTCCTTAGCAGGCCAGGTTCAAGAGTGAGACGGAAGAGCACACAGGGGAATGCCAGGGAAAGGCTGCTGTAATTTGGGAACGTGCCAAGTCTGGAAAAAATGCCAGCGCCTGGGCAGTCAGTTTTCAAAGAACTCTGAGGTTCAGGCAGAAGAACTCTAGGTTAATAAATCCCACAGACAGTACCCAAAACCTGTTTGATTCTCATTGTCACCTTCCTTCCTTAGCAACAGGTTTTTTAGTACCTTAGCCACAGCATCTTTCTTTTTGTCACCTGGAAGACACCATGCTGTCCTCAGGAATGATGTAGGACTCGGAAGGTTGAACACAGGCTGCAGTGGGTGGGAACAGCGTGGACTCTACATGAATTCAGACTCGGGTTCTAGTCTCTGCCCTGTCACTCACTAGCCTTGTGATTCTGGGAAAATGACTAAGTCCTAGGAGCCTCAGGTTCTTTCTGAAGTGAGTGAGTTAAGTGAGTGAGTTTGATAAGTCCCGTCTTGCAGGACTGCAGGAATGAATGTGATATATGGAAAGCACCTTGCACAGTGCCTGGCACCTATTGGAACTTTGATGAATGGCAGTGATTTCAAGTGTTGTTTTGTTCCACTCTCTACTCTGGGGTATTTTTTTTTTTTTTTTTTTTACCGAGGTCATGTTAGTGAATGTGCAGCTCAATAGGACATGGAATAGCTAATCAGCCAAAGAGGGTGCTTCATAAGTAAAACTCAATCCATTTTCTAAATCAGAGGATATATGTGAGATATATGGGAATATTTATGGCATTCAGGTGTGAGGGAATTTTCCCAGCTGGACACAATACATAGCTCCTAGAATGTGAGTCAAAGACCAGCTCCTTCCCTCCCTCCAGCTGCTCTTCCACCAAACCACTCCTTTCACTCATTTCTCCCCCCACCAAAACCTAGACCTTGCTTACTTATAGCTGTCCAAATTACAATCCAGATAATCAAACTAAAATGACTTTTTAAGCAGTGGGTTCTGGCTTTGCATGGTTAGGACAAGAGTGCCAGTCTAGAGTCTTCTGGGCTCCACTTCAAAGAAATATCACTGTATTTCTTCAGAAATACTTGGAGATGATGGATATAAAACACCTATTCTCTGCACTGTGTTCAATGGCCTTGGGATGAGAGTGCAGGATACCTTCTTTTCCTGCCCCAGGAGGAGATTTCTCCCTGGTTTGTCCATGATCCAGAAGGAACTTCTCAGAGCAATTATCCATTTCAGACTAAGGTACCCTGTCTCCAAGTAAGGCCACTGTCACCCCCCAGGTTCACGGTGATCAGGTGCATAGGAGGAAGCACGGTGACCCGACACCCTGAGCCACCCAAGGCCAGGGGCACTTCCACTGCAGTGCTTGCCCTGGCAGCCGCACTCCCTCACATTTCTTCCACTTGTTCTGCAGGTCTCAGGGCACCTCTCCCCACTTTCCTGCCATGAGTGCAGCTGCTAGACTGTCCCCTAAGGGTGGAACGTGTCCTGCTTTTCCTAATGTCCTCACTGCTCACACACAGGGCCTTCCAGAGAGCACAGCTCAGCCGATGTCTGGGGATCAAGGAGCCAATGAGCAGGGCGCCCTCTATGCTGAGATGTCATTTCTCCTCCTTTCTTGAAGAACTAAGTGAATGAAGGTGCACGCATCTATGTTACTTTTGCAGAATGACAGACGAGAAGGAGTAAGAAGCAAAAATGAATAATCTTTTATTTCCGTATTTCCTGACCCCGTCACTTGACTGCTCCATTCTTCCACCTTTCCAACAAATTCCTATGCCAATGCCCCGTGATTTCATTCCAGAACCCAAACAAGGAGCGAAGGTATCCCACCTTATTTCCAGAACTTGAAAAAACTCTTAAAACTCTTGAACTGGGTAAGTCCAAATGCTGTGGGGTGGATGTCACGCACACATTTACCTGACAAACCTTGTTAAAACTTCTACTCCAAGGAACAACATTTGAGAGCTTCCTCAAGAAAACCAAGCTCTGGGGGGGCGGAGCAAGATGGCGGAGGAGTAGGAGACCTAGATTTCGTCTGGTCTCAGGAATTCAGCTGAATAGGGATCAAACCATTCTGAACACCTACAAACTCAACAGGAGATCGAACAGGAGAGTGGCAACAACTCTCTGAACAGAGAAGCGACCACTTACTGGAAGGTAGGGTGTGGGAGAAATGAATCCGAGGCGATATTTGGGAGGATAGATGGCGGGGGAGGGGCCTCCGACGGCCGCTTCTGGCAACTGCTAGAGCCGCGGAGCACAAAATCAGACCTTTTAGAAGTTGGCTCGGCGGAGGGACGTCGCTGCAGTGGCTAAGCGGGGGGTGGAATCCTCCCGGGACAGTGTGGTCTCAGGACCCTTGGGGTCACAGAGAGACCGGGGGTGCCTGAGTGCGCCAGAGCTCCCAGTTATCAGAGCGGGGAAGCCGGCTGCAGAGACGGAGCAGTGTCGCGGGCTCTCAGCTCGGGGTTGCCATAAACTGTGATCTGCGGCC
>NW_027403457.1:0-2854 GCF_003265705.2 Callorhinus ursinus
GCCATGGTGGGCGGAGGCAGGTCCCCCAGACTTCGCTGACCCCCCCCCGTCCCTGTGTCACCTACAAGACGGCCAACTCTTCGCCTGTCCACTTTGCTGGGGCACAGACCAGCCTCCCCACCTTTTCCCCAGGCCGGCTTAGCCGTGTCCTTTCCGAACACAACACTCTGCTCCAGAGAGACCCCCTCAGCCAGCCCCTGGCCGCCGGTTCTAGCATCGGCTCTGACCCTTACTTGGGGCAGCGTCTGGACAGTGAGGACACTGCCCGCACCCAGCCCGAGGACACGCTTACCTTCGAGGAGGCTGTGGCCAACAACTCAGGCCGCTCCTCCCGGACTTCCTATGTGTCCTCTCTGACCTCCCAGTCGCACCCCCTCCGCCCCGTGCCCAACGGCTACCACTGCACTCTGGGGCTCAGCTCGGGCGGCCGGGTTCGGCATAGCTACCACCACCCCGACCAAGACCACTGGTGCTAGCCGCACCTCTGCTGCATGCCTGCTCAGCGGGCGCATTCCAGTCGATGAGTTTTATCATCCACGCTGGGCTCCCAGGGGCGCACAGGGGCAGAAGCCCCTGGGAGGAGGGGCCCCGCTTTTGGGGCCAGCTGGGGGGAGGCCCCGCGGCTTCCCCCCAAACCCCCGCCCCACCTCCTCTTTCACGCTGGACCAATTCCTACAGCCCTTTCAGAGAGGGACATGGCTCTCTCTGTCCCCTTGTATGCTGCCTGCCTGGGTCTTGTACCACAGACCCTACACGGGAAGTCGCTGCATGTGCTGAGTGGGACCCTGTCAGTCTGAATCCTGTGTGATGGCTCCCAGCGTCTGGGGGTGTGCCCGAGCCACTTTTAGGAGGTCTCGATCTGGTAGAGACCTTCCTTTATCCACGTGTGTGGTACAGAGCCTGCCATGTTTACACGCCTGGCCAGATAAGACAGAGTTGATGGTCAACCGCAGTAGCCTTGGGAGCCCGGCCTGTGGCTCTGTGCATTCTTGTCGGCGCCCACAAACACAAACACATCTGACGTGGCTCTTTGTACCTGAAACAGCAGGTGGACACCAGAAATACACTCACACACTCTCTGTCCTCTCCCAGATCTGTCAACCTTGACAGGGACCAAATCTGGAAAACATTCTTGCTGTTGGTTTTGGTTTTTAATCGAAACACCCTTCCCTCTTTTGTCAATTCCATATACTTGATCTAGAAAGAAGAGAAAAACAGAAAAATGGGGAAGGAAATAGTAACAGAACTTAAAAAAAATCCAACCTGTAGGAAGCTCTCAGCTCTTTGGGGTGTGTGTGTGTGTGTGTGTGTGTGTGTGTGTGTGTGTTGTTTGTGCGAGGAGATGCTATTGCATCCAGCCTGGGTGGCCCCCCAGCTCCCCTGGCTTCTGCTGCTCTCGACCAAGTGCCTGACTTCCCAGCCCTCTCGTGCCAGGCTCCTGGGTGCGGTGACGTGAAGCCTGTGTGAAACGTGGGTGAATCCTTGGAACTGTTTCCAGTTCCAAATATCAACCAAGTAGAAAGCTGGTGTCCATGGAGAACACTCATATAACATCCAGTGGGACGGTTGTAGTTGGAACCCAAGCGACCATTTCCCTGTTTTCCTCCCAGGAGTGGAAGGGTTTCCTGAGAAGCCACAGAGCAGTGTAGAGCGTGTCCTTGTATGGGGTGTTTTCAGTCTGTTCTACATCTGAATCTCAGGGACGGGATGCCTGCCAAAGAGGGCATGGTATCTGTTGTCGTGAAAGTTTCTTTTCAGATAAGGCCAGAGAGAGGGAGAGGTCGTGGGAAGAGGGAGAGGTGGGGGAGTGGAGATGGACCCAGCGGGGCAGGAGGGAGGGCATTTGGGACGGCCCGACTGAAATGAGGCCAAAACTTGGAGGAAGCGATGGGGCAAGGAAAAGCTTGGCAACTGAGGCTCAGGTAGGAGCCATCTGAAGCCCAGCACTGTGGCACAAGACATGGGAAAGCAGGAAGCGAAAGGGAAATCCAACCTCATGGCCACTGTAAAAAGGGAAACACCGTAGGTAGGAGACTGTGCATAAAATGCCGGGAGACCCTTTGTTTCGTGCACAAAAGGAATATTGAGATGATTAGATTTTGGTGCATCCTCCGTGTTTGGAAATGTCAGATTATCTCTTCGCTGGATCATTTGAGTGTTCCCATTGGCTGCTGCCCCATGACTCACCTTAAAGAAACTTGGCCTGTGACGTGTGTGTGCGTTTCTCTGTGTGGAGGTGTGTCCCAGTGAGTGGATGTCGTTAACCCATAGGGCTATGCAACAAAAGACACACATTCAGGAGAAATAAATCACATAAGACCACCACCTGTTCTAGGGTTTCAGCATGATTGTGACCAAACCATTTTAGAGAATCTCCTTACTGAAAGGCACAACACTCTGAAACTTTAAGATTACAGAGTATTTGGGGGGCGGAGCAAGATGGCAGAGGAGTAGGAGACCTAGATTTCGTCTGGTCTCAGGAATTCAGCTGAATAGGGATCAAACCATTCTGAACACCTACGAAATCAACAGGAGATCAAAGAGGAGAATAGCAACAACTATCTGAACAGAGAAGCGACCACTTACTGGAAGGTAGGGCGTGCGGAGAAGTGAATCTGAGGCGATATTCGGGAGGATAGACTGCGCGGGAGGGGCCTCTGCTGGCCAATTCTGGCAAATGCTAGAGCCGTGGAGCACAAAATCGGAACTGTTAGAAGTCGGCTCCGCTGAAGGACGTCGCTGCAGTGGCTAAGCAGGGGGTGGAATCCTCCCGGGACAGTGTGGTCTCAGGACCCTCAGGGTCACAGAAAGACCGGGGGAGCCTGAGTGCACCAGAGCTCCCAGGTATCGGAGT
>NW_027403458.1:0-2854 GCF_003265705.2 Callorhinus ursinus
TTGTGCAAGACTGTTGAATCACAGATCTGTACTTCTGAAACAAATAACGCAACATATTTTAAGAAAAAAGAAAAAGAAGAAGATAGCAGGAGAGGAAGAGTGAAGGGGAGTAAGTCGGAGGGGGAGACGAACCATGAGAGATGATGGACTCTGAAAAACAAACTGAGGGTTCTAGAGGGGAGGGGGGTAGGGGGATGGGTTAGCCTGGTGATGGGTATTAAAGAGGCCACGTTCTGCGTAGAGCACTGGGTGTTATGCACAATGAATCATGAAACACTACATCAAAAACTAATGATGTAATGTATGACGATTAACATAATAAAAAATTTAAAGAAAAAAATAAATGCCCAATCCTATGGAAAAAAAAATTTTTGCTGCATCAGTTGACTCTTCTTTTCATGCATGATTTCTCTGGAGCATGCGGTACTATTTGATAACGTTTCACCCATAGTAGAACTTCTCTCAAAATTGTAGTCAGTCCTTTCAAACCCTGCCACTATTTGATCTACTAAGTTTATGTAATATTCTAAGTTCTTTGTTGTCATTTTAACATTCTTCCCAGCATCTTCACCGGGAGTACATTCCATCTCAAGAAAGCGCTTTCTTAGCTCATCCATAAGAAGCAACTCTTCATCCGTTAAGGTTTTGTCGTGAGATTGCAGTGCTTCAGTGGTACTTTTAGGCTCTACTTCTAATTTGGCTTCTCTGGCTATTTCTGGCCCATTTGTACTTACTCCTCCGCTGAAGTCCTGAACCCCTCAAAATCATCAAACTTCAAAGTTTGAAAAATTGCAAGAATTACCAAAATGTGACTCAGATGTCAAGTGAGCAAATGCTGTTGAAAAAAAGGTGCTAATAGGTTTGCTTGGCACAGGGTTGCCGCAAACCTTTAGTCTGTTTGAAAACAAAAGGAGGGGGGCAGTATTAGCAAAGCACAGTACAATGAGGTTTGCTTGTACTGACATTTATGAGAAAATGCAACTAGGCTGGTTCTGGGTATATGAAAAAACTGGACTAGAACTAAGAGCTGCTCTAGGGCAAAGAACTTTGGCTGAGGTGACTCAGAACAAGAAACAAAGCAAATTGTTTTGTCCTTCTCCAGCCTTGTGGTCTTCCTCTAACGCCCCCTAATGGTGAGCCTTGCGGGGAGCGTCTGGCCCCACAGAAATCGGATTTGCAGAGTCCCAGTCCCAACCCCAGCATAATAGAGCCATACAGAAGGGTAGGTTTGAAACTCAGAGTTAATGTCTTAATGACCAGTATATAAAACGAAAAGAAAGCCCACCAACCATCATAAAACATCTTTCAATTTTTGCAGCTTAACTTCCTTATGTGAATTCATCTAATGTAGTTTCAGCATTATTCTGTATATACTTGATACTAAATCAATTCTTTTTGATATTTCTGCATTGTATTCATCATCTTTATGTTAATGGCACACTGTTTTGCAGTATGGTAATTTATTAAATTGTTCCCCTAAAGCTGGGCATTTAAATACTTTCTAATTGATGGTTACTGTAGGTAAAACTTGAGCATCGTTGTGTACACACTTTTTTCCTTCTATTTAATATTCCTGGGAGTGGAATTAGTATTTTAACAGATAGGAATTTTTTTTTTTTTTAATGGAGACTCCATGTCCAGCTTGGAGCCCAACGTGGAGCTTGAACTCATGACCCTGAGGATCTAGACCTGAACTGAAATTAGAAGTTAGACACTTAACCTACTGAGCCACCCAGGTGCTCCAAAGATATGAGCATTTTATGTGTCGCTTTATTGCTTTTCAAGAGCAGTTTATGCTACCATCAGCAATAAATGAATATACCTGTTCAGTCTGTAAATACTGATTTTTAGGCATCCCAGTGAAATCGTGGGAAAAACAAAGGCATATATTTTTGGGGGCAATTGCAAAATAAATTATGGGACAGAGGGCATTTAAAACTACCTTTTTAAAATCTGTGCTTTTGCTCTTTAAACAAGAAGTATAGCTACAATGTAAAGCTAAAAGATTTCTTAGCTTATTCTTCCTTAGGCTATAATTTTCCTATGAAATAATTATTTAAGACAGTGGTTCTCAAAGTTTGGTCCCTGACCCAGCAGCATTGGCCACATTGTTAGAAAAGTAACTCCAAAAGCCAAGGAGTTACTTGGCTTCCTCCACGATTAGATCAACTCTAGATCTACTGATTCAGAAATTCTAAGGGGGGGAGCCCAGCAATCTGTTTTATGAAGGCTTCCAGGAGATTCTGACATGCTAAAATTGAAGTACCACTAAAAGAAGGTGAACTCCTTAGAAATGGCTTAGCACTTTAATTCCATTACATTTAAAGAACTCTTTCACGTTGTATTGAGAAATAATAAATTTTTTTAACCTAAGGCTATTTTAACATGAAAACATGTTTTTCCTGCACCTTGAACTTGATGAATGTTAGCAAAGTGTTTTCAAAAGTAAAATACGGAGGTTACAACATGGATGCAGTTTATAATCTGTGTTTGCGAGTAGACTGTTTTTTTTAAATTTTTTATTGTTATGTTAATCACCATAGATTACATCATTAATTTTTGATGTAGTGTTCCATGATTCATTGTTTGTGCATAACACCCAGTGCTCCATGCAGAATGTGCCCTCTTTAATACCCATCACCAGGCTAACACATCTCCCCAACGCCCCTCCCCTCTAGAACCCTCAGTTTGTTTTTCAGAGTCCATTGTCTATCATGGTTCGTCTCCCCCTCCAATTTACACCCTTCATTCTTCACCTCCTACTATCTTCTCCTTCTTTTTCTTTTTTTTCCTTAACATATATTGCATTATTTGTTTCAGAAGTACAGATCTGTGATTCAACAGTCTTGCACAA
>NW_027403459.1:0-2853 GCF_003265705.2 Callorhinus ursinus
AGGTCTGAGTACCTGGGACAGAGGCTGACTGTTCCTGACCAGGGTATGATAAGGAAGCAAAGCCAATTTACTTTGCACTCAAAAGAGCCTGGAGCCAGGAAGCCAACCCAAGGTTCAAGTGCTTTTGGGGGAAGTAGGTGAGTAAATCTGAGCTTCAATCTATTTGCCCATAGTGTGATAAAGAGCAATGAGCTGAGCCTTGCTGTCCAAAGGCAATGCAAATGAATTCAAAATCAGAACACTCACCTTGGACCCTATCAAACTGTGACCCAATGTCTTGTAATTGTGTAACTAGAAGTACATTGTTTGCTTAGCCCAAATCTGAAGTTAGTCACTGAGTTCTAAGCTTGATATTTCTCAACTTTGCCCCTTTCTTCTATTTTTACTGCCTCTGTTTGTATTCAGTTTCCATCCATTCTTGTCTGAATAGTTTAAATAATGGCTCATATCCCCAGGGCTTAGAATAGTGGCTGATCCACGGTAATACCTTAATAGTAACTTGAAACAAAATTCTGAGCTGGGGAGCAGCCAAATCACTACATTTGTATGATGAGTTCTATCGAATGGGGAATCCTGTCACAGGAGGAAGAACTCAGCTAAGATGACCCCAGAAGGATCACAGTAAGAATGACTTTGAGAAGCATCTTAGATTCAACAATAAAAATATTTCAGTACTTACTATAGCAAACACCACAATGAAGAAAACAGAGGACTTATACAATGGAGGTCATGATCTCTTAGGATAGAGTCTCACATGCCACCAATATTGTCTAATCAGAATATATGTTTGGATGTCCAATATTCATCTCAAACTACAGGAAAGTGAACAACTAATTCCCCACCCATCACCATCAGTCAATCACACATACAAAACACACTTCCAGGACAGTATTTACCATATCACTTAATGGTAACTCCATCTTACCATTTTCTCAGGACAAAAATATTGGTATCATCTTTGACTTTTTTTCCATAGTCCATATCCAATCCAGCAGTAAATCCTGCTGTCTCCACCTGCAAAATGAATTGAGAACATGACCACTTCTCACTCTGCTGCTATGATTACTGCAGTAGCCTCAAAACTAACTTCCCAGCTTCTTTCTGAGACCATATCTCAACAGCCTATTCTCAACACAGAAGCCTGATGGTCCTCAGGGAGGGTCCTGGCTGGCTGTGGATGATTAGATAGGTAGATAGAGAGATAGAGAGATAGATAGATAGATGATAGGTAGATGTAAAACCATGAGACTGGATAGGATCACCAAAGAAATGAGTGTAAATGAAGGAGAGATCTAAGGACTGGGCTCTGAGACATTCTAACATTAACAAATCAGGGGGAGGGAGAAATGCAGGAACCAATAAGTGGAGACTGCAAAGTAGTAGCCACTGAGGTAGGAAGAAAAGCAGAAGAGTATAATATACTGGAAGCTGAGAAAGAAGAGTATTGCAAGGAGAAAGTGAGCAACTGCATGAAAAAGTTGCCAATCAACCAAGTAAGACGAAGACAGAGATGATTGTTAGGTTAAGCAACATAGAGATCATTCATGCCTTGAGAAGAATAGACTCAGGTGAGTAGTGGAGATGAAGGTGTGACTGGAGTGGATTCGAGAGAGAATGGAAGAGCAATTGGTGATAGCAAGTATAATCAACTGTTTCAAGGAATTCTGTTCCACAGACCTGCAGAAAAATTAGGACATAGAGCAGGGTCTTTAAAGGTGGGAGACATAGCATGTTGGATGTTGATGGAAAAGACCCAATGGAGAGGAATAAATTGACAATGCAGGAGAGCAAAGTAACAGAATAGGAGTGAGTCCCCAAAAAGAGGGGTTGGCCTTGACTAAGCACAGACACTGCACTGGTGGTTAAATAAAGAGAAGGTGACATTAATGAGGGAGGACTTTGTATATCAAGAGAAGAAAGGTTTCCCCACAATTAAGAGAGTGGGGACAAAGATCTAGAGGGGAGAAAGAGGACCTGGAAAAGGATCATAGCAAATGGGGGGAAGGACAAAATGGAAAGCCAAAGCCAGGGGTGGAGCAGAATTCTAGAAATTACCATGGTTAGTTATTTTTAGGACCTAAGAAGTCAGTGAGCCCAGGTAGTCAGAAAAAGTGGTTGAACTTGGTGATCATAAGTGTGAAACAGTTATTCTTGGAACACAGTAGAAGAGATGGCAGAGAAAGCTCTAAATGCATGGAGCATAAGGAAGAGGAGGGGGCTTGAGACAGAGAAATAGGGAAGCTGTGGTTCCTGGTGTCCACCCAGGGACTAGGGTAGTTTGGAGGTGGGAGGAGAGAACTGGAAGGCAAAAAGACAAAGAGGCTTCCCTGAGTGGATGGAAAGAATCTCTGTTTTGGACTCTCTGTATCTCTCAAAAGGTGGCATCTCTGCATTCCCACCTTCTGACCTACCTCACAGGAGCCAAGAGCTCAAGGAAGTGGAAGAAGTGCTATAGTTTCCCTATAATGTGCTATGGAGGATTATGGGATGACCCTGCCTTACTAATTCCTAAGGAAATCCAGGATGACTCAACATCCCATCAAACCAAGAGGTTTGGACTTGGTTTGGACAAGGCAGGACTCTCTTCCTCTGATAGGACCCAGTGTGTCCACTGCTACCAGGATGCAGAAAACCCAGGATGGAGAGAAGCATGAATGTGTTCCTCCTCTGAATGGTGACTCTGCCTAAGGGATGGGAGCCTAGCCCCTGTTGTGACCCTCAGAGTGAGGAGGCACAAGGCCCAAGCTTGCTGAGCCAACACTCTCCAGGTGTTTTCCTAAAGCATCCCCAGAGATCATAGGAGGTCTTGTGACAGGCACATCCTCCCTGCCTGGTGAGAGTTGGGCAGACAGC